>NC_138187.1:26025627-26221781 GCF_964194105.1 Spermophilus citellus | reverse complement strand
CTTCTGGTCTATGAATCAGTGATCAGTCAGCTCCTATTTGTGACTTGCTTTTCTTTTTTCCCCTTTTTGTTTCTTTCTTTGTTTGCCTCGGTGCAATAGTTGGTGTCTGCACTGTCTCCCAAAGGCCCCTGTGTTAAAAAGACTTGGTTCCTGGCCTCTGGGACACTAGAGATAGTGGAAACTCCAAGAAATGGGGCCTCCAGATGAAGGAGATGTTGGAACACCAGTCCCTCCTCTTTCTTTCTCTTTCACAACTGGTCAGGAGGTGAACAGCTGGCTCCTCCGATGCCCCCTTCCATTCTGCACAGCCTCACTCCAAGTCCAACAGACCATGAACTAAAATTTCCAAAACTAATGAGCTAAAATAAACCATTTCTCTTTATAACTTGATTGTCTCAGGTATTTGGTACAGTAACAAAAAACTGACTAACACACTTGGATTAATTCAGAAGAAATGATTATGGTCATACACATTTCCATTCAATAAAATTTACCTGCCAGGATCTGCATGCCCACGAGACAGAGATGATAAGACATGGGGACTACTCCCTGGAAGTGAGGGAATGCAGAAGGCAAGGTAAGGAAAAGACAGAGAAGGGAAGCTCCCTGGAGAGCAGAGTGCATCAGAAAACACCTGAGTCAATTCATGAATCAGGGCTGACAAGGGAGAGGATAGAAAAGGGCAGGGGGACTTGCCAGAGTCAAGGAGACCATAAACAAGTGTTAGCTCTGCCAGGCGTTGACTAACGCACTGTCCTGGGCAAACGCTTCAGTTTCCCTAAGTGTGACATCAAACCTCCTGATGAATCTTAAGGGAGAAATTTCCACATAAGTGACTACCACCGTGGGGAGAGAGGCCGGGAAGTCCTCACATTCTGATGGTAATTCCAATAAACTTTCTCTCGCACACTGAAAGCGTGCACTCCAGGTCTGGGAAGCTAGATTCATTAATTTTAATGAATATCCATTGTAACCATGTGAATAAGAGCCCTCGCTAACAAGGCCATGCATCCATCTGAGCAGGAAAAAAAAATCCCAGGAAAACTAAAAACGCGCATGGCATGTGAAGGCCAAATTGGAGAGAAAAAAGAGAGAGAGAGAAATCACTTTGGAATCTCTGGATTTCTCAAGTCACAATTTACAATCTACATTTCAAGGTCAATTGAACCACTTGATGACCAATTTGGGGACGAGGAAAGAGTTACATGAGGAATTATAAATGGGCACAAGGGTTTCTGACACCAACCAGACCTGCACACCACACTCCACCGCACCCGTAATGATCTCAGGTCACTCCAACAGGCTCAGGTCAGAGGGGCCCTGGAGCGCTCGTGGGGACTGTTGATTTAACACCCGCCCAGAGACAGGCCTCTGCTCACTCTGTGGGCGGAATTTCAATGTGGAGATGTGGCTCTAATGAGCTGCAAGGGGACGGCAGGGACATGAAGTGTTGGTAGAAACCCGACCCCTCACAGACACTCAGGTCTGCCTTTTAATTCTAGAACATTCCTCCTATGTCAGCACCAGTGCTCTTCATGCACTAATGGATCACTCCCAGGAGGGTGGGATTGAGGTAAACCCCTGCATTAGTGGGAAAGTGTCTAGAGACAACTCCATGGGAGGAACCGTCAGTCACAGAGATGGGGAGTCACCTGGGGGAGGACATTAGGGGGAAGTGCTTGAGGGTAGAACTGGTCACTGTGTCTGTTCAAGCGTAATGATCCTCATGGATAAGGGAAAGCACAACGTCCTGAGAACAGGAAGAAAAACGTACCTACAAGACTAGGCTCAATGCCCACCCAGATACACAAATTCAGATCCATTGGACTAAGCCTAGGAGTGCTACTCAGAAGTCTGTGAACCTTGTCTTTGCAGAACTTGTCTTAAGAGTATAAACTGCTGTGTCAATCATTCCAAACTTTTGCAGAAAGGAGCAGATTCAGCTCTGTCTGACATCGGCCAGGGACATTGGCCAGAAAGATCTCTCCACCCCATTCCAAAGATTTGAGTTCAGCAGATCCTCAGAAGTACAGTGTTCTCACTGTTGGGGGGAAATACTTTCTTGTCTTTCTTGATAAAGCTCATTAATTCTCCTGGAGAAGGGCAGGGTGTAAGTGTGTGCATATGGGGACAGGGATCCCAAGCAGCCATGATTGCACCTAGGCTATGCCCGCCAGGCAATGTCCACACCTGTGCTCTCTCCTGTTCCCCTCCATCAGGAGAACTTCCTTCCCCCTAAGTCCTCTGCTTGTCTAGCAGAAACACCAGCTTCCCTGGATGTCACATTGGGCCCTGAAGCCATAGCAGCACATGCGCTTTTGTGTTAAACCTGCAGCTCAACCCCATACTTCAGCAAGGTGCATGCTCAGCCACAGAGCTCACATGTGCCCCTAATACATTGTGACACCCTATTACTACAGTGCCTTTATGAGCTTCAAGGGAAATTACATTTTAAATTATAGCATACAAGTATAATGGAAAATCTAATTGTAGCAATGACAGTTTATTTATCAATCATTTATCATCTTGATTTATAAGGTGCCCAGGTTGATTTAAAAGTAGCTAATGTTTAAAAATCTCAAGGCACCCATACAACCAAATGCAACTGAAAGCAACAGAGCAAATCACTCCTGCTTCTCTGCATCCCTTTGATCACCTTTCCACACCCAAGGCTGAAGCTAGGAAGCACAATGGGATCTGTGCAGGGACGCCAAGCAGCCTCTTAGAACCTCTTGACATCAAACCTCATTTATTACAGAACTTGGCAGCTGGAAAGTGTCCGTGTTAACATGGAGCCCAGATTCGGTCAGATGGATATTTCTGCAACCCAAGTTCACACAGAGCTTCGGAATGCAGAGCCAGGAAGGACCTCCTCAAGTGACCTGATTTCCATCCCTCCTTCCACCTCCTTGGTTCTAAGGGCTGTACCTTTAAGATTCACCCAGAGGGATCTGCGGGTGTCAATCATTAGCCCTTCAAATGCAACTTGTTGCCTCCTGTCAATCACTGGACACTGGGTATGTTCCCAAGCCTTTCTTCCGAACAATTCTCTGCAGGGTCTGCTGTGAGATTTCAGCAGCTCTTTGGGTCTCCATGTACCTGGGATCTGACAGCTGCTGAGTCTAGCCCTGGCCCTGGCTGTCCCATCTGGGCCTAGCAGTCACATCCCCCCCAGCAGGGTCTACCCAACACCTGACTTTGCCATGTCCTGGTTTCCCCTTTGCTACTGCCGTTCCCGCTCAGCAGCTCTGAATGGCCTCATGCATGGTGGCTCCAAGTGAGACTCAGAAGTTCTGAAAAGGGCAAAGACCCGGGACCACTGCCCCAGCTGATTCCAAATCGGAGCCCCTGAGGTAGGGACTGCCTGCAGGCCAACTGCAGTGGTCCCAGAGGATGTTCCAGGGCATGGCTCCTAATTCAGCTCAGCCCTCTTTTTTAAATAGCGCGTGTCTCTAATGTGCCAGGCACTGAGCTTCCTGGGGCCCTGCCCAGAAGGGACTTCCCCAGGCCCTGAGCTGATGGAATCCTTCCACCTCCAAGGGTGCTCTTGTCCCTCTAGCCTGTCCCTCCACCTCAGTCCATCCTACTTAAATCTATGTTCAATCAGCTTGTCTGGAAAAGGCCTCAGGTCTGCCCAGCTCCACTGGGGGTGGGGGGGAACAGAATGCTCATCCTGTGATTTAGGGCTCTGATGTTTGTCTACTAAAGAGGAAAATGATCTGCTTCCAAATATTAGAACACGGGTTGTTAACAGGAAGTCTAATCTGCAAATGCCTTGATGACTTCATCATTGTGTCTTGAATTATGCTAAAAGAGTCTGTAAGGGCCTGTCACCTTCCCCCAGAGCTCTGAAAATCACTGATGGCTGAAATATCTACCCTCTTCAGCAGGAGGTGGGTCACTTGGGATGCACCACAAAATCCCCCCATCCATTTTACTGCTTGAAATAAAAATGTAAAGGGTTTCGTGTTGGCATTTCTCATGTCAAGGTGAAGGCCCAGAGTGTTGGAAAAACCGTTTTTAAGTTGTGATGAGTAGGAACAGGGCTTGACTTCATTCTCTAGGTGGCCTCATTTCTAGGAGGTTGGACCAGGCCCTGGAAACATTCCCTGTGGGATTTGTTTTTAGTTCAGTGTTTGACATATGGTAAGGCCACCAAAACACTGGCTGGTTATTATTATCAGTACTATTATTATTATGTGTTTAAATCTCTTAATATTGGTCCAGCTGAGTGGACTGAGATTATATAAATTTGAGTGGGAACATTGGCCCTTTGTTTTAAGAAGCAATAGTATATATTTTTTAAAAGTGATCACAGCAACTTGCATCTCTAATGCACCTCAACTTTGCACAGCACTTGAGCGTTCAGAAGGCGGCGCAGGCCGGGTGCAGCTCAGCAGGAGATAGTGCCTGGCAAGCAGGATGCCCTCCCTGGGCTCCTTCCCCAACAGTGAAAAAAGAATCATAGGAGTCAGCTCAAATTCTAAAACAAGAAGGCAATCACACTGCCAGGAACACAGAAGTTTTCTTCATCTCCACCCTGCTGGGTTCCCAGGCCAGCGCAGACCAGCTCAGTGTGCAGGGAAGCAAGGAATCCAGCCCCTCAGCAAGGGGGATGGACCTGGCCACACAGGCTGTCGGAGCCCAGCAACTGTACAGCATGGCACCGAGCAGTCCCCCCACCCATCGCGTTCTCTCTTCTGTGCCAGGGCTCATGCAGTCATCTTCTGCTGGGGCTGGAAACCTAGCAGAGCTGCACCCCCTCCTCTTGAGCTTGCTTTCTCTCCCCTTCCTATTCGGATGGCCAGACTGTGTCCTGTCTGTCCTCCAGGTGGCTGGTACTGCTCTCCTGCTACTTCCTGCAGTCCACACCATGCTCCGCCCACAGGACTTGATCCCCGAGGACCTGAGAGCAGAGTTAGTGACGTGCACACTCAGTTCCTCATGCCACCTGGACGCTTGCCCTGGGAATCAGGCTCTCCTATCCCAGGTAGGATCCGTTACCTCCAGCCTCCCTGTGCTGGCTCTGCCTTCCATCTAGGAGAACCACTGAGGAGCCAGAGGTCTGGTACCAGCAGCCAAGGGATGCTGAGCCTGAGCCTCCCTCAGCCCGGAGAGAGTGGAGCACAGGCCCACCTTCCTCCACGGCCCAGAGTTTCACCCTTGCCAGGCCCTGGTGCAAGTGGGGGCAGGAGCCAGATCTCAGTGTTGGCGACCCCCCTGCCAGCAAAGGGCTATGAGCATCTCACACAGGAACAAGTGTATAAATGGCAGTATTTGTCGAATGAGAAGCTTATTTTTCTTCTAGCCAGTAAGCTACACAATATTCCTAACATCTGCCTTAACAAATAGTTCTCCTAACCAACGAAAAACTATTCAAATGCGTTTGTTTCAGGAAACTGAGTTTTGCTCAATTAAGCAATAGGTGAGAAATCCAAATCAAAACCGCCATGAGGTGCCACTTCACACCCGCTAGGATGATTATACTAATTTTTTTTTAAAAAGCAGAAAATAAGTAAGGTTGGTAAGAGGGTGGAGAAACATGCCTTCTTGTGCACTGCCATAACCTAATGCAAGGCTCGTTTCTCTGTAGCCTACAACTTGGCAGCTACTCAAAAAGGTAAACCGAACCACCATACGACCCAGCAATTCCATTCCCAGTTATGTTCCTAAAAGAATTGAAAACAGATGCTCAAATAAGTATGCATGTTGATAGCAGCACTCACAGCACTCACAGCTTCCCCAAGTTAAAAACAGTCCAGATAACCACCAATAGGTGAATATAGGCTGGGTTCAGGGGCACACGTCTGTAATCCCTGCTGCTCGGAGGCTGGGGTAGGAGGATCACAAGTTCAAGGCCAGCCTCAGCAATTTAGTGAGGCCCTAAGCAATTTAGCAAGACCCTATCTTAAAAAAAAAAAAAAAAAAAAAAAAAAAAAAGTTAAAATGGCTGGGGAGGTAACTCAGTGATAAAGTGCCCCTGGGTTCAACCCCTAGTACCAAAAGAAATAAAAAAGAATAGATAAATCAGTTGTGTGTTCATGCAATGAAATACAAAGAAACAAAGTACTAACACATGAAACAACCCAGATGAATTTTAAAACATTATGCTAAGTGAAAAAGGCCAACCTGTTTGGTCACATATTGTGTGATCTCCTTTATAAGTAATATAGAAAACATAGATCCAGAGAGATGGAGCTCACACTGGGAGTGGAGGGACATGGGCAGACTTCTTAATGGACAGATGATTTTACTTTGGAGTAACCAAGATATTTTGGAACTAAATAGAAGTGATAGTTGCACAATATTGTGAATATACTAAATGCCATTAAATAGTTCACTTTTAAGTGATTAATTTTATGTTATGTGAAATTCACCTCCATAATTTTTTTTAAATTAAGCAATGGGTAAATCCACTCACCTTATGCTAATTAGCTCCACTATTGGTGTACATTATGTAGATTATTTTACTAGTCTAATTTTTGTCCTATCCTAAAAAAGGGGGGGGATCTGTACCAGTTTTTTAATTTTTTCATTTGTGCATAATAATCATACATAGTGGCGGGTTTCATTGTGGCTAATTCGACAGGCACAGGTAGGCCATTTTCACTCCCCAGGGCCTGCCCTTACCCTCCCTCTGCCTCCCACCTTTCTCTGCTATAATACCTTACCAGGTTAGTACCAGGTTATTTAAAAGGCGTTAAGAGTGGTCTAGATAGTGGGGCCCTCACTCTGCAGACCTTGCTCAAACACAGCTGCTTAGATTGCAACCCTCAGAATTTTCCCCACAACTGACCAAGAGAAGTTGGGGCTCAGCCTGCCCTGGGCCTGGGACTTGGTATCCTAATGGGTGGGGTCCAGGAGGGGGAGGTCAGAGTCAGATGGTCCCATCCTTCACCAAGAGCTGAGATTCTGAAAAAGCTGCCCGTGGGCCCTGGGGACAGCTGTCTCACCTGATGGGGCTTGTTCCAGAGGGCGGGCAACTCAGGGACTAGGAAAGCAAGCCAACGGCCTGCTGAGGAGGCCCTTTCTGGATGGTAAACCAGAAGAGAAGGCCAGCCGCCCCAGAGGACGGAGATGGCATCAGCTACCGTAGCCAGGGAAGGCCTCTCTGAGGAGGTGACATTTGAGCTAGGAAACAAACATGGGGAGAGAATTCCAGGCAATAGGACATAAAGTGCCATGCCCCGGACACGGGGTCCGTTTGGGGCAGGTGGCTCCCCTGGTTCCTCTGCCCACTGCCAACCAGCTGCATCTTCCTGCTCCTCCTGTCGGCCACACTGCCCCAGAACAGACAGGGCTGAGCCCGACTGACCTTGGACTCGGCCTCATGTGCCCCCCCAGTACCTGCCACGGACTTCATGACAAAATGCCACGGCTCCTCCTGCCGCTGTGCACCCAGGCTGGCTTTCCAGGCAGCAGAGCCTGCTGGGGAACCAGACGGGGAGCGTGTGGCCTGGGCTGAGCGCACCCTAGCTGTGCAATGCAGCCAGATCTGCCGTGGGCACCTACGCCCTCCCAGCAGGCAGAGCCCATGGCAGCCTAGGGGCATCCCGTGCGGGAGGGCAGAGGTGCAGAAATGGCAGATCGGTGCACAGGGATGAACCAAGCCAGGCTTCCTCGGCAGAAGGAACCTAGTGACCTGAGTTGAGTGGCCTGCACCTAGACCTACCCTACAGGCTGCCCTTAGCCCGCCCACACACGAGCCAGAGAAGGGACAAGAGGAGACTGGGAAGTGCCTCTGAGCACTGCCCTCTCCTCCATGCCCACGGTTTTCATTTTCATAGCCACAGTCGAACAGAATCTAGGTCTGCAGCAGCAGCATCGAACCCTGTTTTCCCAAAATTCCATGCCACAGTCTTATTTTAGCCAAATTAGGCCATCTAGTCGGAAATAGCCTCACTTTAACATCTGATCCCTGCTGGAAGGTGTCCACTGTGAGTGGGAGGCACAGAGACTTCTCCCCAGGCTGGTGAGGAGGGGGGAGGGCAGGGCGGAGCAGGGCCTGCCGTGTCCACGTTGGAGCCAGCCCCGGGCTGCCCGCCTGTGTGGACTCACAGAGGCTGCTCTGCTCTGCCCCAGCTCAGGGCCACCATGCCCTGAGGGGCTGCCACCATGGGCTTCAGAAACACCAAAGGGAGTTCAGTCACCAACATGCCTTCCGGGGAGCTTCATCTCCTTCACCAGTCCCTATGTCTGTCCACGTGTGGGACTCACTTATGCCAGAAATGCTACCTGATTCCCCTCTCCATACCACCCATGCCATTAGCCTTGTGCACGCTGTTTCATGGCAGGAGACGTCCTGACAGCTGTGCGCTGGGGCGGTCCCATCACTCTGCAAACATCCCAGGGTGCACTTGCTGGAACCCAGACAGTGCGGGCCAGGTATCCACGCAGCCTCCTGGTGCGACCAGGGTACACCATAAACACAAGATGCATGTGGCCACCTGGCAGAGAGTTTCACAACAGGAGCACACTGTAAAATAATGACTAGTATGGTAAATACGGTGAATATGTAAACCAGCAACACGGTCATTTGCGATCTTGATGAGTGTTAGGTCCTGGACGTAACTGTACTGCCATTCTCTGACATGATGGGCAGTTTGGAGGCTCAGGTACCCTGGCATCACCATGAACACGTGCTTGGTACATGAGCTACAGCCTTCAGTCCATGGCCATGTCCCTGGGCAACAGGAGGGTTTCAGCCCTGTTAGGTCTCCTGGGCCAGGTGTGTCCCACAGTCCCTCAGTGGCTCACGTCATCCCGCAGTGTCTCCATGCAGGGGACGGGACCAGCTTTCTCAAGTCAACAGTATTTTGCAATCAACCTACAACCTCCTTTCCACCCAGTCATTCTCACACACATGTGGTGGGGAGAGGGAAGTTCGCAATCAGGTTATTTCTCAAAATTAGAACCTGGAAATTTCTCCAAAGCAAGGAACTCATTTAACCAGCATATATTGAGCCCTTACTTTATATTGGCATACTCACTTTAATGACCTTATTTAGCCTCCATAGCAGATATTTCTATCAAATTTAAGATAAAGCAACTTGCCCAACGTCACACAGCTGGAAACGCACCATCGGCATAAACGCCCCAGTGTTCCGCGGCTCGGCATGGGGTCTGCGCATCTGCCTGGTGTCTCTTGGCCCCACTTGTGTCCCTGCTAAATAAACACTGACTACCTTGATGACCACTGTGGGGAAGACCGTGGGAAGGCTGCTTACTATTTTTGACCTCAGGAAATAGAACAGTTAAATTCCTAAAAGCGACCCCTCCATCTCACCCCACCCCACACCAAGGTGGGAGGAGATTTCTGCCATCTGAATTTTCACTGAGTTGACGCTGAAATGTTTAGATTGGTAAAAATCGCTCTTCCCCGTGTAGATGACTGAGAGAGAGAGAGATTTCCGCCTCTTTTCAACTCCAGGAAATGAGGAGGGGGCGTCAATACCGTACCCCACAATCCCTAAATAATTTCCCAGAAACCAGGTTCAGGTGAGCTTGGAAACCTTGAGGCCCTCTCCAGGCCTCCAGGGGGCTAGAACCCCAGGAAGGATCCCAGACAAAGCTCCCATGGGTGGCCCAGTTGTGGGGATTCAGGTACTGGTATCTGAGGTCTGGAAGATCTTAGAGGCGGATCTCCAGGGAGCCCCAGGGAAAAGAGCTGAGATGCAAAGGCGAGGGGCACCAAGGCCATTCTGCGTAGTGTCTCCACTGTGCCACACACCAAGCTTTATGCAGGGCTGCCTCTTACTCACTGTCCCTCGTACTAATTGGGGCCTCCCTCACCTTGGAGTCGATGGAGCAGGATTGGTTGCTTGCAGGAATTGAGGATTCAAGTTGTCCACGCCATCCTGAAGTCAGAGAGCCTGCTGTGGCCTGCCGGAAATTCCAAGGAGGACTCCTCTTTAGGGAAGGCAGAGAGACTGCAGACCAGCCAGGGTGCGGCGGCAGCAGCAGCAGCAGCAGCAGCAGAGGCAGGTGTCATTACAAGATAATTGACCAGCAAGAGCGGCTGCAGCCACCCCAAGGTGAAGCACAGGACACTTTACATATCAATAAGGTCAATTATCAGAGGATGTCAGGTTCCTCGGTGCTGTCATTAACCTATATTGCTCTTATTAACCTTTCTGATGAAGAATCTTTCAAAAATAATTATATTAAAGCACAATTCTTAGCAAGTTTAAAATATGTGACTGTTCCATTTCAGTACTCCTGTGTCAGGAGATAATGAACACCTGGTGGTCTGGCTGCCACAGTGAGGTGTTAATCAGACTCCTTTTCCTGGCTCCACTGCCAGCCTGGGGCCAGCTCTGGGAGAAGCAGAGGCTCTGGGAGACCTGTGCAGGGAGGGCTGAGTGGCAGAACAGCAAGCGGGGACACAGGCTTGGCAGGAAGGGCTCAGTCTCCTTTGGAGTGGGAGTCAATGGCCACTCATTTGGTTGTGTCCTGGAAGGGACTTGGGAGATACTCCTGCCCAGTGACTGCACCCACACCTTCTGGGACCCATTTCTACAAAGGACACACTTTGGTCCTACAATCTGATGTCAGAAGTCAAGGGCAAGTCCTGAAGAAGAGGACAGACAGCACCCAATGATTCAGATCTGCGGCAGAGATGGGATCCCCAGCTGAGCATGGGTGGCTGTGGTCAGATATTACAAAGTCCCCAAGAACCCCAAAGAAGGGTGATGGGGGACCACAAAAGAGTTGACAGGAGCAGAAAAGGAAGAGGGGCAGGGGACATGCTGGGTTGACCTCGTCCGTTGGTGTGACTGAGGGAGCTCCAGGCAGACAGCCCTGGAGCCGGGCAGCCGAGGGCCTGTCACCCCCAGGCACTTTTGCTACTGGAGTCAGAGGACAGAGGCAGGACTCTGGGAGTCCCCACAAGTCAGGTCCAGTTGTCACCCCAAAAAACAAACAGGAAAAGTAATGGTGAAAGCAGAAAAGAACGTTGGTCAGCACAGCTACCTGGGAAGACCAGGGACCTGCCCTTCCAGCCCTGTCTTTGGGCACTGACACAAGCTCCCCTACAAGATGACCAGGAGGACCAGAAGTGAGCACAAACAGCCTGGTCACACCGTGGTCTGGCCAGCCCGTCTGGGGCCAGTCAGCGGGAGCCCTGATGGTCGTCATAAAGTCACTGCTCTCAGCGGGGAGCTGCACGGGTCGGTCAGACCTGTTGATCTGGAATCCAAGGTGACTGGGTCAGACTGGACGCAGGTGAAGAATGGAGGCAGAGACGCCAGGGTCACCTGTGCAGGCCCCGGGGAGGCGTCCACGTTGCTGGCAAAAGCCGTCTCCAGATCCTCATTACATTCACCCGCTGTCAGAGGATGGCGGGTGCACAGCAAGCCCTCGCCTTCCTCTGATTAGAAGGGAAGAGGGGAAGGGGGCACTTGAGAGGCCCACCCGGGAGCGGACGAGGGTTTGGCCTTTAAACATGAACTCAAGGCAGCTGTTGGCCACTCTCCATTCTGATTCTGCCAACATCAAGTTTACTTTTCAATCTCTCAGAGCTTTTCTTCCATCAGGAAGAGCCGTTTCAAAAATCTGTCACAGGAAGTCAAGTGAGATGGAATTTCCATCATATTCCAGGCATTCTAAGCATTTCGTGAATATTCACTTAAGTTGCAGCTCTAGTGGACTAAATGGGGGAAAAAATGTTGCCCCTAAGTGCTGGCCAGGAAGATAGGTATGGAACCAGCAAAGCTGACAGCGCTGGACCCGACCACCCAGCTGAGATGTTGCTAATTTAATAAGAAAACTGAGACACTAGTATAATTTGATCAAGTCTCCCAAAGTTCATGTGTTAATATTTAATCCCCCAGCTGGGCACGGTGGCAAATATCTGTCAACCCAGTGGCTTGTGAGGCTGAGGCAGGAGGATGGAGAGTTCAAAGCCAGCCTCAGCAAAAGCGAGGCCCTAAGCAACTCAGTGAGACCCTGTCTCTAAATAAAATACAAAATAGGGCTGGGGATGTGGCTCAGTGGTCGAGTGCTCCTGAGTTCAATCCCTGGTACCACAAAAACTTAATCCCCAATAAACAGTGTTGAGAGATGGGACCTTTCAGAGGTGAGAGGATCAATGACATTATCCTGGGAGTGGGTTCCTGACTTGAGAATGGGTGTGCCCCCTCCCCCGCCCTCTCTCACATGCTCTCTTGCCTTCTGCCTCCCACCATGAGATGATGCAGGAAGAAGTTCCTCACCAAACTTGGACCCTTCACCCTTAGACTTCCCAGCCTTCAGAACCATAAGAACTAAATCTCTGTTCTTAAACCTTTCCCAGTCTCTGGCATTCTGTTACAGCAGCACAAAATGAACTAAGAAAGCCACAAAGAGGTTGGAGAGCCTTCCCAAGGTCACCCAGCTGGAAGGAGCAGCATCAGAACTCACATCCAGGCAGCTGGCTCAGACTCTTATCCATGGGACCTCTGCTTCATGGAGGGGGTGGGCTGAGACTTTAAGCTACAGGTGTGGGCTAGAGAAGAGCACACCAAGCAAGGACTCTCAGATGAGGTAACAACAGGTCAGGCACTGGGGAAATGCCAGCCTGCCTGCCGGCAGCAGAGCTCAGGAAAGGCCTGGGGGCTTAGCAAACTGGGGTCTCAATCCCCGCAGGAATCATGTGATCTGCAAAAAACCAAAGACCCCCTATTGCTATAATCTGGATAAGCGTCCCAGAAGGCCCATGTGACAGAGCCCCTGGCAGTGTTGGGCTGGGAGAGCCTAGTGGGGGGAAGGTAAGTCCCTGAAAGCATGGCCCCTTGGAGGGGACACCGGGACCCCAGCCCCTTCTTGCTTCCCAGCCTCGGGGAGGTGGCCCTCTCCCTCCCCGGCATGCTCCCACCCAGGTGTACCACCTCACTACAGGCCCCGGAGTAATGGAAACCGCCAAAGCTGTGAGGAGCACCCCAAAGTGGGGTGGAGCCGGGGACAGGTCATGTTTAGGACTCACGTGCTCTGCTGCTGTTGTAAAGGGGAGCGGCTTGTGTTGGTTACTGAATTTAGAAGGAATTCTTCCTAAAACTGTATATGAGTGTGGAGAGAGGGAAGGAATCCTGAGGGTGTAAGTAACATTTCAAGAGCAAGAAAAAAAAAAAAGGGGGGTGAGTGGGAGCCAGAGATCATCAAAGAGAAGGAGAGGCTGGGGGAGGGCTGGCCAGATTTCAGGTAAGAGCTCAGAGAGAACCAGGTGAGAGCTCAGGGAAAACCAAGCAGCATTTTTATGTCGTGCTGAGGGTCCAAGCCAGGGCCTCGAACATGCTAGGCGAGGGCTCCAGCTGAGCCACAACCCCAGCCCCTATACACTTGATTTCTGATGGAATTTTTCTGCCAAACCAATATGAAAAGGCTTTTTAAATAATTGTCGAATTGTCCCTAGTTTTCATGACAAATATTACCTTAGGCCAATCAAGGTCATTGTGGCTTTTATGTAAGATATAAAAAATAAAACAAAACACACAGTGATTTTTCCAAAATGAAAGTCAGGAAAGAAGATTTTTCACATTTTGCAAATCAAACCATTTAGTCAAGTAAAGCTCTCTACTTTGTGGTTTTAAAATTAGCATAATTTCAATCATTAGGACTAGAAGCCAATGATTTTTACTTACCGTTATAGTTGAATTCAAAGTCCAAACTACATATTTCCTAATGGGGGGGAAGGGTATTTTGTAGGAAGGGCTCTATGTTCTGTTTGCCTAATGTTCTTTATTGTCAGCTTGTTTTGAAGGCAGAGACATAGATTTTAGGGGGTTCCCCACGGTCTCCACTCATTCCAGAGCGCCACTGAGGGCAGCTACGGAGCACTGCCCAGACCCCAGCCAGACCCAACCTGCAGCCATTTGTTAACCCAATTAGAGGTTTTAAATGTCTGGTACCTGTTAGCCTTAGGAGGCTGCCAATGATCTGCCCTCCAGGTGACAAGGGGAAGTTGAGTTATGAACATCAGATAGGTCCATACCCCTCTGCAGGTGAACAGGGAGTGCGGCCCAGCTCAGTCCGTGAGCTCATCGTGAACACACTCGGGTTGCAAGTCTGTGCTAAGAGATGAAGGATCCAAGGACAAGGTCAAAGATTCCAGGACCTTCAAATAGCCTTAAAGCTCATCTAGTTCACGAGTTGCCCATCTCTGTGTAATTATGGCATCTAATGCTATGGCCACATTCAAATTCTGAACCCCTTCCCACCCATTAAATTGATACATGTGAGGCTGTATTTTAATCTCTGATTCACTTAATTACCTATTCTGTGCTCAAGATCCAAGACCACAATTACTGTTTCCATGGGGATAAGCTTCACAGTGGCTTTTCCACCCCCTCCACATCCGTTTATCGCTGTCTCCGTCGGCTCTTGGGCACACCCTTCCTCATGGAGCGCCCCTCATGCCAGGCACGAAGCCTCCAGGACGGGCCAGCAGCCCTCGTCACAGAGCTGACTGCTGCTCCCCGGGCTGTGTTCCTGTCCTCCTTTCTTCCCGGGGATCAGTGGTGGATAGAAAGAATCCTTGGAAATCCCCCCTCCTGGTCCTCAGCCTTCTGCCTGGGGAAGATAAAGACCTTACAGTCTCAGCAACACTCAAAGTGCAGGACGGTCAATGCCACTGACCGACAGGAGTGATCACCCTCCAGGGACAGGGTGAGAGAAGCTCCTTGGGTTAACCCAGCGGGAGAGCTCTGGGTGTGCTGGGAAGGCTTGCAGAGGCCAGCTCAGCCGTCGGGGAGGAGCCTCCAGGACGCACAGCAGACCATCACAGAGCCGGGCGCTGCTCCCCTGGTTGACCAACAGCACCAGAGCAGCCGTTGGCAAATGATTTCCTTTCTCCTCCGGGTTCTCCTTCTCTCTGCTCTGTCTCTGTGCGACCCTGGGAGGGTTATTTAACATTTTGGGGTCTGAATTTCCTTCCCCATAAAACTAGGGCCGTTGACACTCTCCTCTCTGAATTCTCTTCCAACACCAACGTGCTATGATTCGGTTGTCACCCCAGGGATATGGTAATGGGTTACATTCCACAAAGACTTGCTGTAAGATGAGGAGCAGTAATGCAGGCTTCCAGCTAACTCTCCCAGCAGAATCCCCCATTGTTCTGAGCTTCATGAATAATCCAACAGGCCCTGCTCTGCCTGAGCCTGCTGTGTCCACTGGCCGGACATGTGGGGCCAGCCAGAGGCAGCACTGTGAGCTGAGGGAGGATGCCATCCATACCCCTTCCCTTACGATGCCCTCTGTCCAGGCAAATGCATTCGGTCACCTTGGCATCTCCCACCAGGGTCAGTGCTATACCCGGGCAACTCCCCCCACATCGGCCTTGAAATACACCACGCTTTTGTTCTGTCCCCTGGGGACCCACTGTGCTCTCTGCCAGTCCCATGGGATGATTTATTTAAGCACATATATCCCTGGCTCTAAAAGATACAAAGGTCAGCAAGACTCTGTGCACCTCCTTGAGGAGCCTTCAATCCCGAAGGGAGGCGATCCCAACGTACAGTTATAACCCAGAAACATTATGTGATGATGTAAAAATAAAATATTACTCTTTCAGAAAAGCAAAAGAACATTACTCCCTGAAGTGAGGAGAGAGAGCTTTCGTGGGAAGTGGCTTTTGAGACATGCATTTGCTAGAGGTAAGATCTGATAGGCAATAATGGAAAATAAAAGCAATTGAAAATATTGTGAGAGGAAGTACACAGAGAATTTGGGAAACAGAGAATCTGATCTGTCTTGGCTGCTTGAAAAGGAGCAACAAAGCACTGTTGGCACTTTTGGTCAGACCCCCGACAGGAAGTGCCAGGGAGGGCTAATTAAGGTGACCGCACATGGGGGGCGACAGACCACCTCTCTCAGGGCTTTCTGCACGAGCTGCACTGGGGAGCACTGGAGAAGCAGGCAGCTGGCTCAGAGGTCCCTGCAGTGACTGGGAGAGACGGTGAGATGGAAATCCTGGGAGCAGCCAGGGGACAGAGGGAGGCTGTCAACAGGCCCCAGCCGCTAGGACAGACAGGCACTGAGCATAAAAGACCCTGAGAGCAGCAAGCACAGAGAGCCGGAGGTCAGGAAGACCAGGCTGGGTGGGAAGGCCACTCATCGGTTTGCTGGACGAGGTGAGGATGCCTTTGGTGATCGGGAGAGGTGCCCAAGCCTGAACCCAAGACAGAGGGGGAGCCCACTGAATGGGGCCAGTGGATTGAATGAGTACATGGGAAGGAAGGAAAGAAGGCAGGGAGGGAAGGAGGGGAAAGACTGAGTGTCCAGAAAGACGGGAGAGTGCAGAAGAGGAGGGCGCAGACCCTGGCTGGGGACCCTGACGGCCCTGACGACCCGGGAGTCATGCCTGGCAGGGGCCGTCGATTGCCAGGTAGGGTCTTCATTTTAACGCTGACCCTGAAACTCCTGGGCTGGTCTGGGGGGACACTGATTTCAGGACGGGCAGCCCCGTCACTGATCTGGAGAGGCCCAGCCCTGTCCTAGCGCAGGTGACGTCCAGCTTTCCCAGGGCTCTGTCAGCCTCCCACAGAGAAGCTTTGGTGGGTTTAAAGAGAAGGAGACATGCATGTCTAAAGACAGAATCCTCCCAGGAGAGCACAGCTTCATGGAGTTCCAGGGAGTGGGAGAAGTCTGTGCAGAGTATCCGTGATCAGGCCCCAGGACATCCGAGGGGGACAGAAGCTGCTCCGACAATGGGGAGAGGAGGCTGAGGAATTCCTGAAGACACCTCAGGACTGGAGGCCGAGAAGGGAGTGGGAAGAGCAAAGGTGTCTGCAGGCTGGATAAGGCCCAGCCTGGGGTGGGCAGGGGGTGTACATCAGTGACAAATCCTCTGAAAGGCAAAGGAGGAAAACAATCCCATTTACAACAGCCTCAAAAAAAAAAAAAAAAAAAAACCAATACTTGGCAATCTACCTAACAAAAGAGGCGAGAGACCTGTACAATGAAAACTAGAGGATGTTAAACAAAGAAATTAAAGAAGACCTTAGAAAAGGAAACCATCTCCCCTGTTCTTGGATGGACAGAATTAATATTGTCAAAATGACCATACTTCCAAAAGCACTATATATATTAAATGCAATTCCAATCAAAATCCCCACGACATGCCTCATAGAAACAGAAAAAGAAATCATGAAATTCATCTGGAAAAATAAGAGACCCAGAATAGCTAAAGCAATCCTTAGCAGGAAGAGTGAAGCAGGTGGCATTACTATACCAGACCTTAACCTATACTACAGAGCAATCGTAACAAAAACAGCATGGTATTGGCACTAAAATAGATCTGTAGACCAATGGTGCAGAATGTATGACACAGAGACTAACCCACATAATTACAGTTATCTTATATTAGACAAAGGCACCAAAAACATACATTGGAGAAAACATAGCCTCTTCAACAAATGGTGTTGGGAAAACTGGAAATCCATATGCAATAAAATGAAATTAAACCCCTATCTGTCATCATGCACAAAACTCAACTCAAAATAGATCAAGGACCTAGGAATTAAACCAGAGACCCTGCGTCTAATACAAGAAAAAGTCGGCCCAAATCTCCATCATATTGGATTAGGCCCCTACTTCCTTAATAAGATATTTATAGCAAAAGAATTAAAATCAAGAATTAATAAATGGGATGTATTCAAACTAAAAAGCTTCTTCTCAGCAAAAGAAACAATCTGTGAGGTGAACAGACAGCCTACAGAATGGGAACAAATTTTCACCACTTGCACATCAGATGGAGCACTAATCTACAGGGTATATAAAGAACTCAAGAAGCTAAACACCAACACACACACACATACACACACACACACACACACAAAATAACCCAATCAATAAATGGGCCAAGGACCTGAACAGACATTTCTCAGAAGGTGATATACAATCAATCAACAAATATACAAAAAAATGTTCAACATCTCTAGCAATTAGAGAAGTGCAAATCAAAACCACTCTAAGATTTCATCTCACTCCAGTCAGAATGGCAGCTATTAAGAATACAAACAACAATAAGTGTTGGCGAGGATGGGGGGGGGAGGGTACACTCATACATATCTAGTGGGACTGCAAATTAGTACAGCCAATCTGGAAAGCAGTATGGAGATTCCTATGAAACACCACTTGACCCAGCTATCCCACTCTTTGGTCTATACCCAAAGAACTTAAAACAGCATACTACAGGGACACAGCCACATCAATGTTTATAGCAGCACAATTCACAATAGCTAAACTGTGGAGCCAACCTAGATGTCCTTCAGTGGATGAATGGTTAACGAAAATGTGGTATACATACACAATGGACTATTACTCAGCATTAAAAGAGAATAAAATCATGGCATTTGTTAGTAAATGGATGGAGTTGGAGAATATAATGCTAAGTGAAGTTAGCTAATCCTAAACAACCAAATGCTGAATGTTTTCTCTGATATAAGGAGGCTGATTCATAGTGGGGTGAGGAGAGGAGCATGGGAGGAATAGGTGAACTCTAATAGGGCAGAGGGGTGGGAAGGCAAGGGAGGGGGTGGGGGGTAGGAAAGACATAGAATGAGGTGGACTTCACTACCCTAAGTTCATGTATGAAGACAAGAATGGTGTGACTCTGTGTACAACCAGAGATATGAAAAATCATGCTCTGTAAGTATAATATGAGTCGCAATGCATGCTACTGTCACAGAGAACAAATTAGAATAAAAAATTTAAATAAAAGAACTGATTGTGCATAAAGGAAACTCCCATGCACCTTAAGAATCCAGGCTGGAACAGGCATGCACTGCATGATTCCAACCACAGGACCTTTGGAAAGAGGCAAAGCTACAGAGACAGGCGAGGGGTGGCTGGGGGTGAGTGGGGAGAGGAGGCGGGGCAGGCGCAACCAGAGGATGTTCAGGGCAGCAAAGACCCCTAATGATTCTGCAGTGAAGAGACTTGTCACCCCGGATCTGGCCACAGAATGTGCAGTACCAGAGTGGCCCCAGGGGACCGGGGACTCAGGAGGGGCCACGTCAACGTGGGCTCTTCCATGGAGCCTGATGCGAGGTACTGTGCTCTGGCGCAGGGTGTCCAGGGCGAGCCACCATTGGGGTGCCACGTGAGATCTTGGCCCTTGTCACTCAGCGTTGCCATGAGTGTAAAAGTGCCCTAAAAACAGTCCGTTTAAAAGAGGACGAGGAGAGTTGATGTGGAGTGGCCGGTTCGGCATTTCCACCTGGCTGTCCTCCAAGCCTCTTTTCTTCCTCCTCGGTGCCCCAGGTCCTCTCCCGGGAACACAGTGTACCTAAGTCACGACACCTGGGCATGCATGGGACTGTATTTCCCTTCTTGCTGTGTGGGAGTCGAAGCTGCAGGTAGAGACGCCGCTCTCCACAGAACCAGAGCCCAGAGGCAGAGGGAGGCCGGGAGAGACCACATCAGGGAAGTGGCAGAAACTGTGGGGAGTTTCAGGTTTTGTCAGCCTGGAAGCAGGAGTGTAGGCCCCTGTTCAGACTCCAGGCCAGGGGGCTCACTGACAGCCTGCTATGTTGGAAGGCTCCACACTGGCAGGGTCACAGCTGTGCTTTGCCAGTGCAGCTACTGGGAAAACAGGCTGCCAAAGAAACGGGTACCATGGGAACTAGAAATAGATCCCTGTCCAAGCTCCACCATGAACAGGTGCTTGGACCTCCACAGAGTGTTTAGATTGTGTGGCCCACAGCACCCTCTCTGCTCTGAAGTTCTATCCATTTTTCATTGCTATCTCAATATGCCAGAGGCTGAGTAACTTTATTTTAAAAAGAGGTTTATTTAGATGATAGCTGTAGAGATTTGAGGGCACAGTGACAGCACGGGCTTGGCTCTGGTGAGGACTTCATGGTGGATGGACTCATAATGACAGTAACTCATGTGGGGGAAGAGATCACATCAAAAAACCAGAAAGCCAGACAGCAATTCAGAGGGCAGGCTCACTCTTGTAGCAATTTGCTCTCACAAGAGCTCATGGGTCCCACAAGAACGGCCTTAATGCTTTCTGAGGACAGCTCCCCAATGACCTAAGGACATTAATTATGGTTTGGACATGAGGTGAGCCTCAAAAGCTCACGTGTGAGACAATGCAAGAAGGTTCAGAGGAGACATGATTGGGTGGTGAGAGCCTTAACCCCTGCAGTGAATGACTCCCCTGACAGGGGTTACTGAGCGTAACTGAGGGGGTGGGCGTGGCTGGGGGACGTGGCTGTGGTATATATTTGTATCTGGTGAGTGGAGTCCCTGTGCGTCCTGATCATCAATGAGCTGCTTCCCTCTGCCACCGTCTCCCGCCATGATGCTCAGCCTCACCTCCTTATGGACTGAGACATCTGACACCATGACAATAAACCTGATGAACTCTTCCTCCTGGCTGGGTCCCTTTAGTCACAGCAGTGAGCAAGGCTGACCAACACGACCCCCACAGGCCTTGCCTCGTCAAGGTCCCCTCGGTGCTGCTATCCAAGCCCCCACACGGGAAGTTTGGGGGACACACTCAAACCGTATCCAAACCATGCTAGGCTTCTGCCTTTTGTGGCACTTTCAAAAGGGGAAAGAAGAATGATTGCTATTGTTTGTAAGCCAGAGAAGCAGCTCTACTCAGCAGATTTCCCGGCTCCCCTGGTTTGATCACAACATGCACAGCACGTCCTACCAGGACACAGGGATCACCAAATAGCCGCCACCAGCCCACCTGCTCTGGAGGCTTCCCGAGCTCCCGCACTCCCCCTAGGCTGGCCGCAGCACTTACTGGCAGCACCTGGCAGCTGCCCAACAGGGCGGCCAGGGGACAGCACCAAGAGCCGCCTGCTGGACCCAGAACAGGAGCAGCCGCTAAGCATGTGCATGGTGAAAGGATCTTTGCTGACTGTCGTTAATCCCTCCAGGGCCCCCAGAGGTTACAGATGTTTAAACAGCAGAGCTGGTTGAACCTGCTCGCCAGCCAGGCTCAGCTAATCTACTCCCCCAGGGCTGCCCGCGTCCTCAGTCATGGCCAAACCACCAGGTGAGCAGAGGTGACCTGCAAGGTGTGCAAATATTTGGCTTCATCCAGGATCAAATAAATCATTTCCCTTTCCCTGAACTCCAGGAAGACCCAGCAAAGCTCCGGGACCTGCCCAGGAGCAGATTCATGCCCACGCAGCACACCTTGCTCTGAAAGAAATGCGAGCTATAAAGAAAGCCCCTTCTTACCCACACAAAAACTATGACTGGATTTCAAATCTTCATTTTTCCAGTAACACATCTGCTCCAGGTCTGCTAGGCTGGGCCGAGTAACAGGCGATATTATGCATGGAAATAAAATACCTTTACATGATGAGTTAAAATAAGGTCTACCCTTCAAAACCTCTTTCCCGTGATCATCTGGGTTCATGTCTGCTGCGTAAGGGAAACCACCCAAGGCTTCCATGTTTTCCAGGAAGCCAGGGATCCTGGGTGAGCCACAGTGCAGCACTGTCTTGTCCCTTACTCAAAGGAAAACGACAGCCAGCTCTGCTGTCACCTCGGGAAGCAGCCAGGGGACCCCAGTTCTGCTTCCTGTGCAGCATTCTGGGTCCTGGAGCCTATCCTGGTGCCTCTCGAATGTTAGATCAGCTTCTTAACAAGAAAAACTGTTTTGAGGGTTCAAATTTACTGGGTTCATAAGATGACTACTCTTTAAGGACGTTTGACTGTTGCCCATCTCGTGCAACTTTTGATTCCATGGGTTTATATCACACAAGGGCAAAGCCTATAGGAATTGGCTTGCTTTGAGAGACTTTAAGAAGCTCAGGTCTTTGTTCTTCCCCAAATTCATAGCACCAGCCTGCTTCACCCTCTCCCACCTCCTTTTCCTCTTGGACTCTTGCAAAGAGAGAAAATCAATGCTAAAGTCCCAGCAGATGCCAAAATATACAGAGTCCAGCAGGTGGTGAGCGCAGCCTCTCGCTCCGCACCAGTGTGGTGCCCTGAGACCACACACCCAGGCAGACTCCCTGGTCACAGGCCCTGCTGTGGTCGTGCACCAGGCCCACAGTCTCGTCTTGGCTGTGGACGTAGAGACAGGTGCCCCTCTTCCGCTTCCTACAGTCTGCTCCATTGGGAATGAGCAACCTGCCCCAGGCACAGAGGTCTGCTGGGGACCCCCAAGTGGCTTTACCAGTGGGACGAGCATCAGGAAAGCCATGCACGTTGTCTGCCTTTTCACGTAGGTATAATCACCCGTTTCTGTGACCAGATGTGTCCCAGAGAGAAAGTCTTCCCTCTAGAACACAGATGGCTGCCCAGGTCTCACACCAAAGTTGCAGCCCGTGCCTTCTTCCTCGGGCCGCATCCCTGTCCCAAACCATCAGAACTTACTCCCTGGGTCCGCCTCTGGCAGGCTCCGTTCCCCGGCACCAATTCTCTTCCCCTACTACTTTCCCTAAATCCTTATTCTGGCTACCTCAGAACCCTTCCTCAGGCACCTGGGTCTGCCCTCAAGTCACACGGGCCCCCTCGTTTATTCCGCTCTACTTCCTTTTTAAAAAATGTCCGTTAGTTGTTAGGATCATACATAACAGTGAGGTTCACTGGGACAGGTCACCCAGCGTGGAATAGAATCTGCTCCACTTGGATCCCCAGTTCCTCCCTTTTTCCTCCCTCCTCCCTCCCCCTAGCCCCTCCCTTTCTCTACTGCTCTTCCTTCTACTCACTTGTTTTTAACTGCTGCATTTTAGATACACATGGGAGTGGATCTCATTGTGACATACTCAGACATGCATGCAGCATAATTTGGTCAATTTTACTCCAGGGCTCCTCCCTTTTCCCATCACTCCTCCCTCACCCCATCCTCTTTCTCAATTCCACCATTTTTTCTTCCTAGTTCAGGAGACCCCACCCCTTTTTTAATATTCTGTATCTCTCTGTAGCTTCACCATAAGAGGAAAACATGTGACCTTGGACTTTCTGACTCTGGCTTATTTCACTTAGAACAATGTTCTCTGGTTCCGTCCATTTACCAGCAAATGCCTTGATCTCATTCTTCCTTGTGGCTGAGCAGAACTCCGTCGTGTGGGGATGTTCGCCACACTTCCTTGCCCATTCGTCTGCTGATGGGCACCTGGACTGGCTCCAATACTTGCCTGTTGGGAATCGCACTGCTGGGACAGATGACCCAATCAGTAAACGGGCAGTGAACTCAACAGATGCTTCTCAGAAGAAGAAATACAAATGGCTAACAGATATGTGAAAGGAAGTTCAACACCCCTACACTCAGGCACATGCGAATCGAAACCACACAGAGCGCCCCTCTGCTCCGGACAGAATGCCAATCATCAAGAGCATGAATAATAGTAAGTGCTGGCGAGGACGGGGGAGAGGCTCAGCCCCCAACTCCCCTTCAGGTCATTATAAAGCGACCAACCAACAAAACCCACACTGGCTGCAGCAGACTTTAAAAATGTCCAGCTGCCCCCAAGACGGGGTAGTGAAGCACCCGTGACACATGGGGTAGTGCAGCCATGGCCCAGGAAGGGCTGCTGACGGGGGCTGGGGCCAGGGAGCATGAGCCCGGCCGGGTGGGGAACAGACGAGTGATGTATCAGGCATCTCCTGTGTGCCACTGTCTGCCTCAGACCTGAGCGGCCACACCACTCGGGCCACGTGGCCTCTGTGTCAGCAGCTGAGGAGCCTGCGGCTCGGTGAGGTCCAGGAGACCAGGCCACAGGTCAACCAAGTCTCTCTGACAACGGTACTCTGACCTCCTGCTCCTCTCTACTGTGGGTGGCCATCCCTCTGTACTGTCAGGTCCTAGGCTTGAGGAACCTCACCCTCTGGTGAGAATCGTGAACTCGGCGCCCACGAGAGTCGTCAGGAGAAGCTGCGGATGCACAGAGCCTGCCAGGGTCCCGGCTCAGCCTGTGGTTGGAAAAGACGGCAGGTTCCCAGCAAGCAGCAAGGGCACTGCGGAGAGGTTCCCCAAGTCCTTCGGCTGCTGTCTCCTCTGCCCAGCCCACATCCTCTTTTGTGGCTGCTTGTTAAGCATTTCTAATTTCTGTTCATATTTCCTCTTGGTTCTGTGACTTACTTAAAAGTGCATTTTTAAGTTCCAAATACACACACTTTCGTAAATTTATTTTTGTTATCCGTATCTTGATGAATTAATTGTATTGTAGACAGAAAATGTGACCTAGAGGATATTCTTTGCTAGATTCTGAAATTTGCTTTATGGCCTATTACAGGGTCACTTTTTGCAATGTGTTAGCATGCTTCAAATGAATGCATATTTGCTACTTATTCGGTGCAAAGCATGAATTTCGTATGTTTGAGATCATCAGAGATATTGTTTTTAATTTCAGGGCTGGAGACCCAGGGCTTCCTGCCTCCTAAGCAGACATTCCCCACCCCCAGGCTGCACTCCTTTCAGAAGATCTCCACCTGAACTACCCCTTGACAGTTTTTGCCTGCTTGATCTGATCCTGATCATGGTGTAAAAGGTTTCATGATCATTGTGGATTTTTCCAATTCTCTCTGTTAGTTGGTCTTGTTTTGCTTTTATGTTTTGAGAAATGTTACTATTCAGAGTTTAAAATTGTTACATACTCCTGAAGAATCGGTGCTTTTAGCATTGTGTGGCTTCCGTCATTGTGCCCAGCTATTCTTTTCCTAGAGGGACAAAGCTCTGAGAGCTTTGATGTGGCCTTGCCATCCCAACGTCCCACCCTGCGTCTTCAGGGCTCGGTTGTGTCACTTACAAGGTGCAGGGAGACGGACTTCCCTTCTTCTCTTGGGTCTCTCCACGTCTGCCTCTTAAGTGCTGAGTCAGGGCCTCACTGTGACTGTGCCCCAATGTCAGGGATTCATTTCTGCCTTTCTGTCTTGTGCCTAATGTTGTGATTTTTTTTTTTTTTTTTTTTTGGTGACTCTTTGTGTTTCCTTCCAGGGCTCCTTGTGTGAACCACTTTCTTCCTGCCAAGGCTTGTATGTGAAGCATCCCTTAAAGGCTCACGTGTTAAAGACTTGGACCCAGCCTGGGGTGCTGTTGGGGGAGATGGGACCTGCAGAAGGTAGGGCCTCAAGGAAGGAAATGGGACCATGGCAGCGAGCCTGTGGGAGTGTGCCTTTGCGTGGAACATTGGGGCCCTCTTTCCCTCTCTCCTCTTCCTCTGAAGCCAGGAGCCAAAATCACCCTTTCCTTCCTATAAGTCGCTTTTCTCAGGTATTTTGTCACAGCCAGGGCAAACTCACTAACATAACTTCTTATTTCCCTCTGCTACTTAGATGCTATATAGTTTCTATTCATTTGGTTGGGGCATTGATGGAGATGGGGATGCATCACTCATTTCCTTATTCATTCCTCCATTTCGATGATGGATATCAGGTATTCATACACTCAGTATCAAAGAGCTGCAGGCCAGGCACCTACCCCACTTGGTGTTAGAAGAACTAGCGCAGATGTCACCCCGACCCTGAAGAGCTGGGTTTCTGGCAGCAGGGAGCAGTCGAGGCACATCAGGGAGGGCTTGCCCAGGGGCAGTGACACTTTGCCTGGACCCAGCAGGTGATGGAAGTCACAGTCTGGAGGGGGCAGGAGAGCAAGGGGACTGGGCTCAGAGGGCGCAGGCCACGGCCCGAGCACTCTCCCTCCCTCTTGGCCCAGCTCTGCTCTTGGAATCCAGCCAGCCCCGCTCCCTGCGCCTTCAAAACACAACAGCTTCTCTCAGCGAGTCCCCTGCTGGCCTTCCACCCCCCACTGAATGAGGGAGAAGGGGAGACGCAGAGGGGTTCAGTCACTGCCTCTCACTGGCGACACTGTTTTATCTTCTTCTATAAAAGCAGAAGCTGGCTGAGGCCTTGAGTGCACCCCAAAGACTTTAGCACCAGGCCTTGAAGTTAGTGAGTAACTGACAGATATCAGGATGGAATAATGGCTACCCCGGAGCTGATCTCTCCCTGCTGTCCTCAGACACAGACGGGCAAACCCTTTGAAGGAGAAATTAATGACAATAAAAAAACAATTAACAGTCATTTAATGAGTGTTACCAGCTAAAATCTGTGCCAAGTGCTTTTTGTGAATTCCTTTTAATTCTCACAGTACCCTTATGAACTAGATTCTAGAACAATTATAATTAGCCCAATAATAATAGCAAGCCCTGGTCAGTGCAGGAAACCGAGGCTGAGCACTGCGGAGTCGCTTACCCCGGGTCACGTGGGCCGTCAGTACTGGGACTCAGATGGAACCCAGGCTGTGGATTCTGCAGCCCCAGTCCTCCCCGCGGCCTCCCAAGCCTCACAACAACTGGAAGGACACAGACTCAGGAGGGCTGGTGGCTCTGAACAGGACACGCCACCTGCGCTCTGCGAGCTCCCCAAACCCTTCTCCAGGCAGAAGGTGCTCCCCTGTTATTCTGGAGACCCCAGCTGGGCAGAGCCAGCCGGGAGCAGGATTGACCCCTGCTTTCCAGCTGTGACTTCCCCAACACAGAACCGGTCCCTGTCACCAGCCTCCACAAAGTCCATCTGACTCTGTGACGCTCCTCCTTCAGAAAGTGCTTTGGGGATGGCGAGTCACCCCCGTTCCTTCCAGCAACAGCTATTCAACAGGGCTCCCTACGGGCAGTCCCCAGACACGGGGGCCAGAGATGGCTCAGCACGGAGCCTGCTCTCAAGAACATGTGACCAAGCAGCAGAGGGGCTGTGGCAGTGCACCCCAGCACAACACGGGGAGTCAGCGGCTGCCCTGGGAGGGCCTGTCCCAACCAGGCGCCGTGTCCAACGCTGAGTGGGCACAGGTGGCCCAGCCTGCTGGTTTCACATCTGCAGGTTCAACGGACAGATGCAACCAGCATCAAAACTAGTTATAAGAATGTCTCCTCTGCACTAACATGTTCAGACTTTTCCGTGTCCTTATTCCCTAAACAACACAGCATAACAGATATGCCCAGAGCGTTTGCTCAGCTGTCTTTGAGCCGTGCAGAGGTCACCTAGCCTGCACAGGAGGAGTCACGGGGTATGTGCACACACTGTGCCATGTCACACAAGGACTCGAGCATCTGCAGATTCTGGTGCCCACAAGGACCCTGGCAACAATCCCTCAAGGATGGCGAGAAGCGGCTGGATTGCCTAAAGGCATCCTTCACAGCAACCGTAGGCAGCAAAGACCACGTCTCCAGTCGGCACATCCGACAGTTTTCATAAAGGCACAGAGAGGTTAAGTAACTGACCAATGCCACAGTGGACAGCATGATACAGAGAAGAATCCAGGCTGTGTCCTTCTAATCCAGCTCAGTGAACCTGATGTGCAGGGGCCTGAGGAACTGGAGGCTGCAGCTGGATTTAAGGGATGTGGAGGAAGCTGTCCGGGTACCAAGGGGTTGAGAGATGTCTGACAGGATGCATCTCTGAGGGCACTGTGGGATCACACCAAAGCCCCAGCAGAGCAGGAGTAGGAGAAGGTTTCCTGCCTCCTAAGCGGACATTCCCCACCCCCAGGCTGCACTCCTTTCAGAAGATCTCCACCTGAACTACCCCTTGTCAGTTTTTGCCTGCTTGATCTGATCCTGTTCATGGTGTAAAAGGTTTCATGATCATTGTGGATTTTTCCAATTCTCTCTGTTAGTTGGTCTTGTTTTGCTTTTATGTTTATGATTGCATTTCCCAGTCATCTCTGTCACAGAACTACCTGAGCCTGAGTTGTGGGTGTACCACTCACCCCCTCTGTGACCTCTGCCTCCAGGTTTTACAAACACAAAGTGAGAATAATGGTTCCCTGGGCTTTGGGCCCTGGAGAATAAAATGAAAGCATCTATATAAATAGCTAACCACCCTGACCTGCGTGTAGTACCTGCTCAATAAAGGTTACCTTAGGGAAAATACCAAGTCACCTTTACAGGGTGACCTGAAGAATACGTGAGAGGGCTGAGCCAGGCAAGGAGAGGGAGGTTGGGAGGGAGACAGATATGCAGAGGAGGAGCCAAGCTCACGGCCAGAGATGGGAGAGGACTGGAAGGGTGGATGGGGTGGCTGAGGGGGAATGGAGGGGTGCTCGGGGTGGCTGAGGAGCTGGAGGGGTGGACAGGTGGCTGAGGGGGGCTGGAGGGGTGCTCGGGGTGGCTGAGGGGGCTGGAGGGGTGGTCGGGTGGCTGAGAGGGGGGCTGGAGGGGTGGAAGGGGTGGCTGAGGGGGGCTGGAGGGGTGGACGGGGTGGCTGAGGGGGGCTGGAGGGGCAGGAAATGAGGAAGGCTGGGCGGAAGCAGAGCTGGCCGTGTCCACGAGGGCAGAGCAGCGGGGGCCGAGGGTGCCTGGTTTTCAGCACCGGGTGATGGTTGTGACACAGGAAAGCATCAGGATCCCTTTCTGGGAATCCAGCCAGAGATGGCGACAGCGTGGACTGGGGGGAAGACAGGAGGCGGGGAAAGACCTGGGGGATCCTGGGTGGATCCCAGGTTGTGCAGGACGTGGTGACACAAGGGTGCTAGGTCCAGGCTTCCCGCCATGCACAGGGCCAGGGAGGTTCAGGTCCCTGAAGCAGGGCACCGAGGAGGCATGGGGGAGACTGGGGTGCCTGGGAGACCCCGAGTAAGCCACCCTCAGGGACCGAGACTCCAGCTCCAGCCCCAGGTGGGGGTCTGGGCTGCCAATCTGGGAACTGGGCTGCTGATGGCAACTGCCTGTCTCTGTGTCTTCCCTCCCATCTCCAAAATAGCACCCCTGGTTTTTCCAGGGCTGTCCTGAACCCAGACACAAGATTGCATTTCCCAGTCTAAGACCCCGTTAGTGAGACGGAATAAAATGATGTGAGGGAAACTCCAGGAAGCCTCCCTACAGGAGGCTTGCCCTCTGCCCCTTTCTGCTGCCCGGGATGCAGCTAGAATAGCTGGAACCCCAGGTACTCACATTGGACCATGAGGTAGAAGTCAGGCTTTACACCTGGTTGGATGAAGCAGAGGGGTGTCTGCTTGGGACCCTGGTGACACTGTAGAGTTGGCAGCAGCCCTCAATCACCCACCGCGAGGACTCGGTGATGTGAGAGAAGAGAAGGTCACCCTTCCTCGCTGGGCCACGGGGACTTGGTAGTCTTCTATCCTGCCAATAGACACCACCAGCCTCTAAACAGGGACGGGGACTTGAGCGTAAGGGACACAAAGGACAGGGAAGGGGAGAAGAGGGCCCTGAGACGCCCGTACTTAAGGGACAGACAGGAAGGAACCAAGACCAGGCTTCTGAGAACAGAAGGCTGGCGTGCAGACCTCATGCAGGGTGAGGCCGGGCAGACGCGCTGGCGTGGGTCTGCGCCACCTCTGTGCAGGGGGCGACGGAGAAGGGAGGACGGCTCGGACCCCAGCCAAACGCTGCTTCAGGGTCAGCAGCCCTGGGAGCTGGACGCCTTCTCCTCACGGGAGGGAAAGGTGCTTCTGACTCCCACCCCCAGCTCCTGGAGACACACTGACGGGGCCAGCCTCCGGCCTCCGACAGCCCCCAAACACACCATTCTCGCTCTTTTCTCTCTGATGAAGACTCTTTTTTTTTTTTAATTTTATTGGTTGTTCAAAACATTACAGAGATTGCAGAATCACATCGGTTACACATCCACATTTTTACATAATGCCATATTAGTGACTGTTGTATTCTGCTACCTTTCCTATCCTCTACTATCCCCCCTCCCCTCCCACCCATCTTCTCTCTCTACCCCATCTACTGTAATTCATTTCTCTCCTTGTTTGTTATCCCATTCCCCTCTTATATGTAATTTTGTATAGCAATGAGGGTCTCCCTTCATTTCCATGCAGTTTCCCTTTTCTCTCCCTTTCCCTCCCACCTCATGACTCTATTTAATGTTAATCTTTTCCTCCTGCTCTTCCTCCCTGCTCTGTTCTTGGTTGCTCTCATTATATCAAAGAAGACATTTGGCATTTGTTTATTAGGGATTGGCTAGCTTCACTAAACATAATCTGCTCTAGTGCCATCCATTTCCCTGCAAATTCCATGATTTTGTCATTTTTTAGTGCTGCATAGTACTCCATTGTGTATAAATGCCACATTTTTTTATCCATTCATCTATTGAGGGGCATCGGGGTTGGTTCCACAGTCTAGCTATTGTGAATTGTGCTGCTATGAACATTGATGTGGCAGTATCCCTGTAGTGCGCTCTTTTAAGGTCTCCAGGGAATAGTCCAAGAAGGGCAATAGCTGGGTCAAATGGTGGTTCCATTCCCAGCTTTCCCAGGAATCTCCATACTGCTTTCCAAATTGGCCGCACCAATTGGCAGTCCCACCAGCAATGTACAAGTGTACCCTTTTCCCCACATCCTCGCCAGCCCTTGTTGTTGTTTGACTTCATAGTGGCTGCCAATATTACTGGAGTGAGATGGTATCTTAGGGTGGTTTTGATTTTCATTTCTCTGACTGCTAGAGATGGTGAGCATTTTTTCATGCACTTGTTGATTGATTGTATATCCTCCTCTGAGAAGTGTCTGTTCAGGTCTTTGGCCCATTTGTTGATTGGGTTATTTAGGGATAACAGGAACTTACCTCAACATTGTAAAAGCTATATATGCTAAGCCTAAGGCTAGCATCATTCTAAATGGAAAAAAACTGAAGGCATTCCCTCTAAAATCTGGAACAAGACAGGGATTCCCTCTCTCACCACTTCTATTCAATATAGTTCTCGAAATACTGGCCAGAGCAATTAGACAGACGAAAGAAATTAAAGGCATTAAGATAGGAAAAGAAGAACTTAAATTATCACTATTTGCGGATGATATGATTTTATACCTAGAAGACCCAAAAGGGTCTACAAAGAAACTACTCAAGCTAATAAATGAATTCAGCAAAGTGGCAGGATATAAAATCAACACGCATAAATCAAAGGCATTCCTGTATATCAGCGACAAATCTTCTGAACTGGAAATGAGGAAAACCACCCCATTCACAATATCCTCAAAAAATAAAAATAAAATACTTGGGAATCAACCTAACAAAAGAGGTGAAAGATTTATACAATGAAAACTACAGAACCCTAAAAAGAGAAGTAGAAGAAGATCTTAGAAGATGGAAAAATATACCCTGTTCATGGATAGGCAGAACTAACATCATCAAAATGGCGACATTACCAAAAGTTCTCTATAGGTTCAATGCAATGCCAATCAAAATCCCAACGGCATTTCTTGTAGAAATAGATAAAGCAATCATGAAATTCATATGGAAAAATAAAAGACCCAGAATAGCAAAAGCAATTCTAAGCAGGAAGAGTGAATCAGGCGGTATAGCGATACCAGATTTCAAACTATATTACAGAGCAATAGTGACAAAAACAGCATGGTACTGGTACCAAAACAGGTGGGTGGACCAATGGTACAGAATAGAGGACGCAGAGACCAATCCACAAAATTACAACTATCTTATATTTGATAAAGGGGCTAAAAGCATGCAATGGAGGAAGGATAGCATCTTCAACAAATGGTGCTGGGAAAACTGGAAATCCATATGCAACAAAATGAAACTGAATTCCCTTCTCTCGCCATGCACAAAAGTTAACTCAAAATGGATCAAGGAGCTTGATATCAAATCAGAGACTATGCGTCTGATAGAAGAAAAAGTTGGCTCCGATCTACATATTGTGGGGTCGGGCTCCAAATTCCTTAATAGGACACCCATAGCACAAGAGTTAATAACTAGAATCAACAAATGGGACTTACTTAAACTAAAAAGTTCTTTTCTCAGCAAGAGAAACAATAAGAGAGGTAAACAGGGAGCCTACATCCTGGGAACAGTTGTTTACTCCTCACACTTCAGATAGAGCCCTAATATCCAGAGTATACAAAGAACTCAAGAAATTAAACAATATGATGAAGACTCTTAATTAACCCTCAGATATTTATCACACCCCTAGCGTTCCAGATCCTTCCAGTGCTGGTCACCTTTTACAGATTGGACTTCATTCTGTTGACATGGGCCCAAGCGAGAGCAGACTGCTCAGTCCTGAAAAGAGCGCATCACCTCCCTGGGCTGGCACCATGCTCCTATTGATACAGCCAGGGCGTCATGGGTTTCTTCAGGAGCTGATCGCCCTGTGGCTGGTATTGAGCTTGAGGTTTTTGTCAAGTCAGCTCATCCATCAAGGACAAACATGTTGACATCTTTCTAAATGACATCCAACCTCTCCGCAGAAGTGGGCAGAGAGATTAGATCCCAAAAGGCAGTTCAGAGATGTTCCCTGACAGTGTTAGGTTAGAAATCAATTTTAATCTCTCTCCTATTATTTCAGGGTGAAGCAGCCCCTGGAATACACCAGCCTCATTAGCAAAGCAAACGACCCCCGCCCCGGCACAGGTCTCTTGTGCCTTCTTTCTCAAGGACCAAGGCAATTTGTGTCAAAGAGTTTAAACAAATGGCTGGGGGACCACAGGATGCCGGCTCCCCTCCCTGCCTCCTTTGCAAGCTCAGGAACAGGAAGGAGGAGCAGAAGACACTCCGGAGGTTGGTCCAGGGAGGCTTCGAGAGGCAAGAGGACCACGGCTGGGTGGGTGGACGGAGGGATGGAGGGGGCAGCTGAGGGCCCCCGTGGGGCAGGGAGGACACAGAGTAGGGACCTGGGGCCTCCTCGCCTCCAGAAGGGCCTCCTTCCACCCACCGTTCCCTTTTGTGGACAGGGCCACCGCTGACGGGAGGGACCGCACGGCAGTGTGACCCTGGCTTCCTGCCTGGGCAGCTCCAGACTGGTCATCCTCAAGACAAGAGTGAATTTGATCAAGAACACATTTCATTCTCTACACCCTTAAAATGCCTGAGAAGTTCCATGAGATGATCTTTTTTCCCACTCAGTGCAGTGAGAACTCAGAAACTCGAACTCGTGGGGACATCGTTGACCTCAGATCACCCTCAAGGTGCTGGGAAACGACAGCAGCAGCCGCAGTCAAATACGTGCTTAAAATATAAACAACATGTCTGGGCCGACCTCTGCCCCGCACGCCGCCTGGCGTCAGTGGCGTCCCAGCATCCATGCGTCTCTGTTAACGCACAGGGAGCTGGTCTTTCCTACCAGGGGAGGTCCGCGTGCTCAGGGTCAGGGACTGGCCAGGGCCTCATGGTCGCAAGTAGCAGCTCCAAGTCTCAAACTCGACTTTCGCAAATGCAAATGTGCACATCTGTGTTCCCCGGAGGCAAGGGCACTGCAGAGATTCAGCCACACAGGTGACAGTCTGTGATGCTGAAACCCAGGGGCTTGGCCCTGCAGGAAAAGTGGGATCAGACTGCTCCATGGCAGAGGCCATGTTCTCTGTCCTGTTTAAGATGATTCCATTTAGCGTTTTATATGTGCAACACTGAGCCCATCAAAGGGCCAGGAAATGAGTAGGAGAATTCTGCTTTTTCAATTTGAAATGACAGTTTTATAAGCAGAACAATGAAACATTTTCTGAGATTTAAGTCTACTTCCTTTTCAAGATCAGCTTTAGGAAACTGACCTGTAAGTCTCCCCTTTAGGAACTAATCCATCCCACTGCTTATCATCATCACCAGGTCAGTATTTTATCTGCCAGGGAGCTGCCTTTCTCCCAGTGTCACATCTGGCTTAGCTTTTGTGTTAGTCAGCTTTCTATCACTATGACAAATACCCAAGATGATCAACTTATAAAACAAAAAAGGTTTATTTTGGCTCACAGTTTGGGAGTCTGCACATCACGGCAGAAGCAAAACTGTTCAGCTTATGGCCAGGGAGCAAACACACCAAGGCTGAGGGGACCAGGGTCCCACACCCCCTCTGAGGGCACAGGTCCAGTGTCCTGAGGACTCACACTGGGTTCACCTCTTTAAGGCCCCAGCAGTTCCCAAAAGCACCAAGCTGCAGACCAAACTCCTAACACAGGTCTTTAGGGGACCCTGAAGACCCAGCCACAGCAGCCCCCCGGGAGGATCCCATAGCCATTTGTAGGACCCGCCCTCGGCCACCTCTGACAGGGTGCAGATGGCCAGAACCCCCCACAGCTCTGCCAGGGCCTCTGGGGGTCTCTGCTCCTCTACGTCTCTGTTTAAAGCCAATCCTCTCAGAAAGCCCACGATGGGGGGGGGGGCTCTGAAAGTCTGTCACCAAGCGGAGCTTCAGCTATGCTACGTCTCAGAGTTTCCATTACTTGCACTTTGGCCATCGGTGTCCATTCTTCTGCCAAAACGGCTTTGGATGATTGGCCTCTGAGCTAGATCTGCTTTCTGGAATTTGGAACGCATGGTCGTGGTTTCCTGATCAGAGCTGCGCCCTCCCAGGGGGAAGTCACGTGCTTTCTGCCCGGCCTCTCTCCAGCACCACTCTGCCCCTCTCCCCAGACGGGCGACACCCGTAGAAACTTGGACTGAGCTGCATACCCACCACTTACAGCAACTTTGAACTAATTGTTATATTTTTGGAACTCTTTTTGTTTTTGAAAAAAGTCATAGATGAATGATTAGTGCCTGGAAAAAAAAAAAAATGTGCGTGTGTGTAACCCTGAGATCACTGCAGAATTCCAGAATTGAACACTTGGGCCTGAACAGGTCAACATACAGCATCGACAACAGCACAGCAGTCAAAGTAGTCGAGAAGAATAACAGCCAAAGTCTTAGCTTTGGTCCATTCCCCAAAGGCTTCGGGAACAGGGGCTTGCAGGAGGCCTTTCCCCTGGGAAGCCGTCTCAGGAGATGTGACTGAGGTGACACAGGAGAGGAGCCCCGGAGCTGTGTGGCAGTGACCCGGCTGCTGCTGTGGGCAGCCTGGGCTCCTTACACCCTGACCTCCCAGACAGCTTCGGGAACATTCGCTGCAACATGGTAGCTATCTGGGCTGTGACATTTTCTGCCTCACTCCTGTCCTCCTCAGTGGAGGACGGCTCCTGGAGGTGCCAATGCCTGGCATCTGCGGGCTCCCTCACAGACAGGAGCTAGGGTCCCAGGGCCCTGGAGAAAGTCCCAGGGGCACTGAGTACAGTTGTGGGTGATCCAGGTGGACCAGTGTCATCGCTCGGCACTCACAGGGAACCTCAGATGACTCAGGGAGCTGGGGAGACGTGGGGTGGGGCGCCCGAGCTCCTGCGCAGCTGGCCTGGGAGGCTGCACCTGAACAGGATCCTGAAGACCATGTCAGTTTCCCAGGGTGCTTGGGGCCAATTATCAGAAACTCTGCAGCTGCCAACAGTAGAGACTCACCCTCTCCCAGCTGTCAGATGGGCATCCCTCCAGGCTGCCACTCCTGGTGGCTCTGGGGTGCCCACTGCCTGCTGGCCGCAGCCCTCACTGCAGGCTCTGCCGCCCCCCCCCCACGTGGCCCCTCTTGCACCTGCTCATCTCCCCCCACCCCCTTACCAGGACTTGCCCCTTCCCCTGGGGACCGAGGATAATCTCATCCAGGGTCTCTGATGCAGTCACATTATGTTTAGTGGTGACATCTGCAAAGACCCCGTGCAAATGACGTGTTGGCGGGGAGCCGTCCTACCCATGGGAGCAGCTTTTCTGTCAGCCACAGACTGCATGTGGGACCGAGGTCCCAGAGGGTGACAGCAGAGCCGAAGGCCTTCCTCATCTGGTGGCATTGAGGTTGTCCTGAAGTCCCAGCCCAACACGGTGCTCCCGGGTTTGTGGTGATGCTGGTGCAGACAGGCCTGTGCCCTGCCGTCCACAAGAAGTCCAGCGACAATCACGCCCAGGACCTCACACCTGGCAATGACATGACCGTGGGTGGGCCGTGTACCAGCTGCGCTGTCCTCCGTCACGCACTGAGCGTCTTGGAGAGCGCTCCTACTGCCAAGAGAAGTGTGCATGGACCAGTGCACGCCACCAGCAGCAGTCTCACCTTGCCTTACGGTGCCCTCGATTGCATCAGGAGGCCATGCCAAGGGGTTGACTGCAGCACCCAGGTCTGTGTAGGCACACGCCACGATGCCAGCACGCGGTGGAACTCATGGGCCATGCACCTCTCGGGATGGGTCCTCGCCTTGGATTAAGGGCACCTGAGTGCCTTCGGGCATGGAAACAGTTTTTGAAGTGTCACTGTCCACTGCACTCCAGAGGCCATCCTCTCAAAAGTCCTAGTTTAGGGTCAGGTGACAGAGGCAGGTTCTAGAGCAGCCTCCAGGCTCCTGGCGTGAGGACTGGATCCACCCAGTGGACACAAGTCGGACATCCTCCACTTCCCAGGTGGCCTCTGGCCCACGTCCAGTCTGTGAGCAAGCGCAATCAGCTCTGTCCTCAAGCCATGCCCGGGGCCAGCCACTTCCCACCCCCACCCACCCCTCAGTCTCCAGCACCACCCTGGACGCTCAAGTCTGGACGGCTCCACCTGCAGCTGCCCCGCTTCTCCACACGTCCAACTCAGAGCACACGTCCAACTCAGAGCACACGTCCAGGAGGAAAATCAGTGTCCTGCTCAAACCCGCAGCGGCTTCTCTTCACTCTGAGAGCAGCCTGCAGTCCCCACGGGCCTCAATGGGCCCCACCTTCCCAGCCTCAGCCCCCTCCCTACTTCCTCTCCGCCTGCCGCGGGAAATCTGTCCCCTTCACTGCCCCTGGGACACACTGGGTTCCCTCCTGAAGGTGTTTACACTGCTTCCCTCCCACTGAGAATAGTCCTCCCAGATCACACTGGGACCTGCCTCAAAGGTCACCTCCTCAGAGACCTTTCTGGACCAGATACCTGGGCCCTTTCCACCCCATCGATCTCTTTCCTGTGATATACAGGGTTTTATTCTCTCATGTGGCCCCATGGTCCTTGTCACCACCTGAATTAGCTTATCTGTGGTTTATTGTTCATGGTCTTTGACACTTCCCTCCCCTCTCCAGAATGCTGGAGTAAGCAGGGACTCTGTCCTCGCAGGGTGGCTTGGGACCTGCAGGGTTACAGTGCACGGTGGAGCGATGGACCAGGGGTTAAGCTGTTCTTGGGCGGATTCTAGTCCAGTGTTTAGTGGCTCTATTTGGGGCAGGTCACCTTGGCCTCTCTCTGTCCCCACTGTCCCACCTATAAGACAGGGACAGAAACAGATGCCTCGTGAGGACATGCTGAAGATCCCGTTAACATATGGAAAGCGTGACACATGATCAACACTCCGTGCATTTGTGACTATTTTATTAACTCAAAAACTCCCTGGCACGTCACGGGCATTTAATACATTTTGATTGAATGAATAAATCAATGAGCATTTCCTAATCCAGTGTGCTTTTCTTGGTATAAATATTTATATGTTAAAAGATAAAAACCAGAGTTAAATATAAAGACTTAACAAACACAAAAACAACTTGCTAATCTTTTGTTGGTGCACAAGCCGAGTCCGTATGGTTGAGGGGGCGGGAGAGAGGGAGAGAGGCTCTCGGTGGAGTGCACAGGAGGGGGCTGTGGCCCGCAAGCCCCAAGTCATGCAGCAGCCCACCTTCCCCATGGCAACTGTGTTGGGCCCACTCAGGTGTGTTCCCTGGACACTAGAACGAGATTTTAAAAGGCTTAAACAACAAAGATAACTGCATAGCTTAAAATTCTGAGCTGAAGCCTGTTGCGAGAGCCTCAAGGAATCTTAATTTGAAAAATGAAAACCTGACTTATCCAGAGAAATGCCAGTTAAAAAGGACAAAAGGTGTCAAATGATGATGGTTTGTGTGTTCACGTGATGGGACTTCCCGGTGCCCTCGGGTTCTCGGGCACACAGGGCCTGTGTCCAAGGTAGGGAACCACGCAGAGGGCATGGCCTCCACTCAGAGGTAGCAGACAGACAGAGACCCCAGCATCCAGCTGCTTCCGTTGCTGGCAAGTGTTCCTGCCATGAATCCCGAGCTCTCCTGGATGGCTCCATTTAGTCTCCCCGAGCCCCGGGAACAGGCAAGACCCCTTATTAGCCCATTTTACAGATGGAACACCCTCGCCCCACACAGCCGGCCTCCAAGTTCACTTTGTTCTTCTGACAAAGGGAGTAGCTAACCTTCAGGCAGAAGAGGGAAGAGCTGAAGGTGGGGAGATGTGAGAGGCAGGTGCACCCCGGGTTGCCCCAAGGCATCTTCAACACATGTCAGAGCCTCCACTCACTCATCTCTGTGTTCCCAGAGATGACTCAAAAGCAGGAGCTTCCGTGCCTCTGTGGAGGCAGATCCGGAATGAGGCCCACTGCAGGGAGTGGGGGCACAGACGAGGGTGCCTCACCCAGAGCTCGGTGTCAGGGGAGGCTCCCAGGCTGGCTGCCTCACTGGGGACTAAATTAGTTGTATAAGTACCTTTCTGCTGCTATGACAAAATACCTGAGAACCTCTACTTAATGGGATAAAGATTGGTTTTGGATCATGGTTTCAGAGGTTTCCATCCATAGTCACTGGGCTCTGAGGTTTCTGGGCCCATGGAGAGGCAGAACATCAAGGCAGAGAGCACAAGGTGGAGCAGATTTGCTCACCTTATGACATCTGGGAAGGGGAGAGAGAGAGAGAGAGAGAGAGAGAGAAAGGAAGGGAGGGGGCCAGGAACAAGACACACCCTTCAAGGACTCACCCCAATGACCTATTTCTACCTTCTAAAGTTTCTGACACCTCCCAACAGCCCATGCAGCTGTGAATCCATCCATAGATTAATCCACTGTTGAGGTCAGAGCTCTCAAGATCCAAGGACCCCCAATGGCCCCACCTGAACACTGCAACACTGGGGACCAAGACTTCAGCACACAAGACCTGGGGAAACGTTTCAGACCCTGATACAACATTAACTGATGCAATGCTCAAATCAGACCTGCATGTGGCTACCTGTGGGTGGACATGCCACAGTCACCCAACACCCAGGTATGAACAGAGAGCCACATGCTCACCTGGTGGCTATTCACCACCCCTGAACCCTAAGTAAACACAGCCCACAACTTTACGTATCTGATGTACCATGTGAACAGGGTTCAGAGACAAGGAGACGAGAAAGGGCATCAGGAGGATGAAAAGATCTGGGAGCACTAGACGGGGCAGTCCAAGGACAGGCGATTTTGCTAAGATGACCCAGGTTTGGACAGCCAGGCAGGCCTCCAGGACCTCCACACTTTAACTGGTCCTCTGTAGTTTGAGGACCTCTCTGCAGACCCTCTGGGATTCTGTTAATGTGCACGTGATTCTTTCGCCCAATGCAGGAGAGCATTCATATAACCTATGAACTTGATAATGAACTTGAAAAAGAGAAACTTCCACAGAAGGAGACGATGGGAGGGTCATCTGGTTTTTCTCTGTGACAGTGAAGTGTCCGTGCTCCATGACCACACAGTCTCCTCGGCCCCAAACTTAGTTAATCAGGTTGATGCTGCTCTGACTCTGTCCAGGACTCTTGGTCACTTGTGAGTGAAGGCTCATTTTCATTTTGTCCAGGGTCCTGCACAGGGTGCAGCCAGCCCCGCCAGCAGATCTAAGTTGCACGCAGCAGCAGCTTCTAGACGCACACGGAGAACCGTTTCTCCTCTCACGTGGAGCCCTCGGAAGGGTGACTAATCCCCTCTGGTAACGCTCCCCTTCTGAGCACGGACTCATGCAGATGCCGAAGACTCATGCAGCAGAGATGCTGTGAAAATGATTTACTTTTGAAGTAGAGGGTTAGACTGGGCTGGCTCCCCGGAACCCTGCATGTCATTCACACTGATGATGGCATCGCAGAGTGTAGCAAGTTGCCTCCCGTGAGGCTCCTCTATGGATGCAGACTTTAACCAGAGGTTCAGATCAGAATCACTTGGCTTAGAGGGTTTTTCAAGATCAATGCTCCAGAGCCTACGTGAAACAGTGAATCAAGATCTCCAAGGGTGAGCAGGGGCACGGAGCTCTGCAAGTTGTCACCTAGTGATTTCCAAAGGCACCCTGGTTCAGGACTGCTCCTGCAAGAGAGGCCACCCCTGGTTTCTGTCCCTCTAGACGTTACTTGAAAGGAACAGAGAACTTTTCATTAAGCGTGGAGGCAGGACTTCTTGAAACTGAGTTGCAGAGGATCAATTTCCAGGTCCTTCCTCCTGCTGGGAAGTGTCACCTCTTCTTCCCCTGCTCTACTTTTAACATCTCAAATATCCCCAAACCCAAGCCACTGAACAAGACAGAGAGAAACCTGAAAGGAAGACGACCCAAGCACAGAGGCATTTGACTAACAGCTCCCTGGAGGCTCCCTGAGGTCAGGCGGCCTCCTCTGCATCACCAACAGGCCTCTCTTCTTGCAAGTTCACTGATTAGAGTAACAAGCCCTGCGATGGACACACAGAACCGTGCACGGATGAGCAGGACTCTGAAGAGTCTCCAGAGACCTCCTCAGACTACAGGAAATCAAACACCGCGCGGGGAGGTCAAGGTTAGCCAATGTAGTTCTCCCAAAGCTTATCATCTCTGACTGCCCTGTGTGAGCAGCCACCACATTCCAAAGTTCTGTTTTCTTCCAGAAAAATGCAAACAATGTTTTAACACTGAGGGCCACCTGCTGTGTTTTTTAAAATGTGACTTGAAACAGTACTGTTCCAAATTGCATGAATCATCTCTAAATTTAGAAGTCAGCTCCTAATAGGCACGGCCTGTTCTGAATCGTAAATAATGGATTCCAGTATTCATGGGGAAATCATTGCCAAGAACCTCTTAACTGGGTGCCTCACACTCCCTGAGAGGTGGACATGAAACTACAAGCTGCACTTGGCAGGCAACAGGCCCCGTCTGCATGCAGCGAGAGAAACGGTGCAGTCAATTATGTGCGAAAAGTAAAAAGAGACCCGCTCTGCCCCCGTCACATGGCCCACTGGTACTGGTCTTGGGGCTGGGTGACGTCATCCTCACTCCTGGATCTGCTTTCTGCCTTCCCCTGGGCCCTCTCCACCTCCCTCACTCCTACCCATGGACCCCAGGACTCTGGCCAAGGGTGTAGAGAAAGCGGGTTCCCCGTCAAAGCCTCATAGGAGATCCTGCTGTTTCTTCCACCTCCTGACCACTGATGGGGCAAGCTAGTTTCTCCCTCCCAACTGTTGCTCACCTGGACACTGTCCACACACACACACACACACACACACACACACACACACACACAGTTTGCTTTTTCTTTTTGGTGATTTTTGTCTTTTTTTTTTTTTTTTTTTTTTTGCTATTGTTTTGTTTTGTTTTATTTGAACAGAAAACCCAGAGAGAGAACCTAGAGTGATTCTGTTCACACTTCAAGAGCTTCCTTTGGTGCCCCTTGATATAGCCATCAGCTCTACGGGATTGAGACAGTGAGCCTGATGACCACAGTGGCTTCAGGTGGCTTCTTAGAACACCCAGCGGGGTCAACGGTGACCAAGGAGTATCCCACCACACCTCCCTCCTTGTCACCTTCCCTAGCAAAGAGTCAGCTAGTGTTAGAGTCTGTAAACAAGTCTGGATGGCGCCTGGCATTTTGCCAGAGGGAGTGGTTTGTGAGGTGGCGCCAGCGAGCCATTAAGTGTGGAGATTCCTTATTGGTTGACTGCTGTATCTAGTTTATGTTAATTAAGATAAGCTGTGTGGAATGTATATATACCCCTCCTGTCCTACAATAAACGGCTCCCACTCCTGCTGTATCAATGTACACAAGTTGCTCGTCACCCCCTCCCCCCCCCCGTTATTTTGCTGCAGCCGGACTGTGACAAGCTAGAACCTGCTGGCCTTCCCCACAGTCACCACATCCCTCAACCCCGTCCCTCCCCAGCTCCTACCTCGACCTCCAAGTGACTGGGAGAATCGTAGCTCTCCCACAGAGCCAAGGACCTACAGAAGTGCTGCGCTCCCTTACCCAGGAAGGCTAAAATGCACACCAAGCCCCGCAGTGCCATGTTGCTTCGGGTGGAGAGGAAACTTCACCAAGGCGAATGAGAGAGGATGCAGCTTCCTAAAAGGTCAGGAAGGTCTTTCCCCACAGGGTTGTTGATATGAAGAACATGATCCAACAGGCCATCACCCCTTCTCTCCTTGTGCAGCCCCGCAAGCCCTTTTATATTGAAGGCTGACTCTCCCCCACCAGAGGCTGACTGGCCGTGACTGGCAGACACAACCCCTTCGCACCTGACTTCTAGGAGGAAACTCAACATGAGACACGAGATGCAGACTTTCAGCATAGTTCACAGCTCTTCTATCTGGTATTCTAATGATAGAACAGAGGTGGGGACATCAGGGATCCTGTAGGTACCAAGGTGCCTCCCAGCCTGTACCCCAAGAGCTCCTTCCTGTCTTAAGTTTCTGTCTCTTAGCAATCTAAGAATTCACTCCCTAAAGAACGGGGGCCAACCTGATCGAACCAGGAGCAGAAGTCCCATCTCTGACACTCAAAGTACTCAGTAAGTGTAAGCCTCCAGGCCGCACTCAGCAGGCAACAGGCCTGTGCAGTCACTTCTGTGCGAAAAGCAGAAAGATCCACCCTGCCCCCCTCACATGGACCGCTGGTTTTGGACTCGGGGTGGGTGACGTCATCCTCACTCCTGGATCTGCTTTCTTTCCTTCCCTGGCTCCTCTACTCATAAATGAATGAATGAGTAGACTGCATGACATGTGAGTGACAGGAGGTGACATGAAGTGACAGGAGGCCGTGATAAGCCATGATAGGATGTCTGTTTGGGTCTGACGATTTTTGCCCTTGGTTTTCTTCCCACTATTTGGAGCACTCTCAGTTTTTAGCCAACTGCCACCTGCACTACCCCATATGTTCCTTGTCATATGGTCTGCTAGCGGGACTCTCCTCATGGCTGCAGCTGGACCTGGCTCTACCCAGTGTCGGCCTCATCTGGTGAAACCCCTATTGCAAAGGCAGGGTCATCGATGGCCCTTCCAAGGCGGAGGCAAGATTAATGCAACAGTGTCACCAGGGACCATGGCTAAAGAACGGGACATCTGACAGGAAAATTGCAGGAAAGAGGTTAAAAGAAATGAACAGAAATATGTGTGGGCTCTAGCCACAGACTCCCTCGAAGCTTGGGGGTGGAAGAAGGATTTCAAAGCTGACATTGGAGCCATGGAGATGAGACAAGGGCACCAGGTTCACAGTGAGCCATGTGACCTTGGTTCTGTGGCTGGGTGAGCCATGTGACCTTGGTGTCCACGGTCGGCCTTCTAGGCCGGCGCATCATTACAAGGGACCAAAGTCAAAATGATCGCCTCTTGGGTCTGACCCATCCCTGTGGTTGGGAGGCTGCCTTACCTAGCATGTAATGGCCCTCTGCTTCTTCCCACCTTCTAAAGTGCACACGTGCACAAACACACACACACACACACACACGCACACGCATAGTCCCTACAGTGTCCCCTGGAGCTATGTATTGTTTGGGTTTCCCGAGTTTATCTTGCTCTTCCCCAAGTAAGCCTCGGGGAAATGCCTCTGCTCTCCCCCCAAGCCTCTTGCCTGTCCTAGATCCTGGGCCCCATGGCAAGGGGCACAGGGCAGCCCCTCAGGGCCGCTTAACACATCCCCACTCCTGGGCCCCCAGTCAGCCCCACCTGACTGCACACCTGCTCCTGGTGCTTGTCCCCGTCACCAGCCTTCACCAACATCAGCCGCGTTCTCCTTCCTGGCTGAGCCTGCAGGGACACAAGCGGCAGGCCGTGGCCTGGCCCAGGCACCCGTGGTCAACACTGGGGAGTCCCCACCGAGACTGCTGGGCGGGGGTTCTGTGTAGGAAAACCAAAAGACAAAAAGAAAGTGGCTTTTTATGTGGAGAGCGTGGTTGTTGCCTGATGCTGACACAGCCAGATGGAAATTAGAACTTCCCCAAATGACGTGCCCTGCTGGGGCCAGGGGTCATTTTACAAAGGACTACAGGGCTAAAAAGAATCAAGGAAAAATGGTGATCAAAAGTGGCCCACTGTCACGAAAGACTGAGGGACAACAGGAGAAGCCACTGGATGGATGGCAGCTGTCATTAAGCACTTGGTGGACTCCTCAGATGACCTTTAACCCAGAAGAAGTCAGTCTTGAGGTTCTGATTCTGCAGATAAAAGTGGGCTGGGAGAAATCAAGCCACCTTCCCTGGATGCCACAGTCAGGAAGTGGCCAAACAGAGCCCTGAAACCCCGACCCCCGTGATCTGGAGGCAGGCAGAACAAAAGAAGAAGAAAAGCCTGAGGTCCTATAATCTCCGTCAAGAGCAGATCCCAAACCCTCCCACTAGGACCGGCCTCTTAGAGTTTCCACACCTCCTACTAACACCAGGCTGGGGACCGCACCTCTACCATCAGAGCCTTGGGGGACCTTTCAGATCCAGATGAGAGCAGATATTCACATTCTAGTCCCGGGGACCATGACTACATGATATCACATGGCAAAGGGCACACGGAAGACCTAGAACAAGGCTACTAGTCAGCTGACCTTCAAAAGGAGTACCCTGATTCCCTCAGAGAGCCCTTGAGACCAGAGGACCCTTCAATGTGGCAGAGAGAGGCAGAAGAGTTGGAGTCCAGTGCTGGGATGAGGAGAGGCTCCGCCAGCCACTGTTGGCTTTGAAGGCAGCAGCAGGAGCCAGGAGGTGCACAGCTTCGCGGGAGTTGGAGAAAACTATGGACCGATTCTCCTCCTGAGCCTCCAGGAAAGCAGCACGGCCCTGCCTTGATTTTAGCCCAGTGAATCCATTTCAGACTTCTGACCTCAAGGAGGGTCACCTAATAGATCTGGGCTGTCCCAGGCCACTGAGCTCGTGGTCACTTGTTACAGCAGCAACAAGAAACTAAGATAACCATCCAAATCCAAATTCTTGCACTGTTCCTTAAACCACTGTTGTTTTTCTATTATTGTACAACAAATAACCACAAGTTTAGCATCCTAAAATGCAATGCAAATTTATTTGCTCCCAGTTTTTTATGTCAAAGGTCTGGACACAGCTTGGTTACATTCTCTGCTTGGGGCCTTATAAGGTGTCAGCCAGATGGTGTCCTTTCTGGAAGCTCTGGGGAAGAACCTACTTCCAAGTTCATTCGCATTGCTAGCTGAACTCAAATTCTTGGGATTGAGGGACTGAGATTCCCCATTTCCTTCCTCGTTGCCCGCCAGAGGCCCCTGAGCTCCTAAAGGCCACTCACAGTCCTTGCCGTGTCCACCTCCATCTCCAACGTCGTCAGCAACAGAGACGTAACATAAGCACAGGGTAGAATCCTCAAACACGGCCCCCCTCACACTCAAGGGAGGAAGGTATCCACAGAGCACTGGGAGTCTTCTGCCTACCACAGTGACATCAGCATTTCAATGAGCATGAACCCCTCCCCTAGTGTCACATATTACACAACCTGTAAGTTCTACTGCCTTTTCTTGAATCCACCTCCCCTCCCCTGCACACACCGTTATGGTTTACACATGAGCTGTCCCCCAAAAGCTCATGTGTGATACTACAAAACCATTCAGGGGTGAAAGGATTGGGTTAGGAGAGCCTTGACCTCCCTCATCAGTGCATTAATCCCTGGGTGAAGTGGGCGCTCACCGCAGGCAGGTGGGGTGTGGCTGGAGGAGGTGGGTCACCACTGGAGGCACACCCTTGGGTATATATTTTACGAGTGGAACTACCTTCCCCTGCTTCCTGATGCCATGTCCTGAGCCACTGTCTTCCTCTGCACCCTTCCCCCATGATGTGCTGCCTCACCTTGGGGCCAGAGCAATGGGCTGGCCACCTGTGGACTGAGACCTCTGAAACCATGAGCCCAGAGTGAACTTTTCCTCCTCTAACTGTGCCTGTCAGGTCTTTTGGTCACACAATACACACACACACACACACACACACACACACACACCCCTTTACAAAAGGCAAGCAAAATACCCTGAGCTCAATACTGGCCTGTCTACCACCTCACCTCCCACATCCCCACAAACCCTCCTCTGCATTCTCTCTCTTCACAGCACTTTGTAAGCACCCAGGTAGGAACGAGAGCTCACTTTTATTGACAGATACTGGGCTAAGCCTTCCCACAAATCAATGAGAAATCCTGGGCACCGAGAGGTTAAGTAGCACAATTGCTCTTGGGTGTGGGTCAGAGCCAAGTTCAAAGGCAGCCCTGTGACTGTGGAGCCAAGCTCTTTACACTCAGTGGAGTTTGAGCATCTAGCCAAAGCCCCTGCCAGGTCAGGAAAGATGCTCTAGAAGGTTCTCTCACTTGTGTATCTGCTTTGACGTCACGGAGGATGTAAATGTCTTCAATGTGAATATTTTTTTTCCTCCACACAGAAACCAACAATTCACAGTGTGTTCTGACAAGTCCTTGGAGGTGGGAGACATGACACTCAGCCATTTAGCCAAATGCAGAAATCAGAGATTCCTCCTCCCGCGGAGTCCGCCCCCGGAGTTTCCATCAGGAGAAGTGCACTCCTACCCGGCCCCAGCTGTGCATGGCACTGGCACGCACAGGAATCCTGAGTGGGACAGCAAATCAGAGCAGGCAGTTGCCCAGAGAGTGATGCATGTGCCCTACCCTGTGCAGGAGGTGGGAATGGGAATGCATCAGGGGACGGTGACCAGGTGCCTTCTCCGGAAGCTGTGGTGTGGTGATCTTTCACGGGACCTTGGTGTACTTGACATTCGTAGCACATGTTTGGAACCTGATCTTGCACTGTGCAGGTACAACTCCGGTGCTGGGGGACTGGTGCCCTATTCACTTCCCACCTGCTGAGGTCTGGGCGGGGGTTGCCTGTGGGCTGCTGTCATGTCCTGCTTTCCTTTTCTTCCTCAATGTTGGACATAATAGGTGCTCAGTAAAGACTTGTGGTGGGTTGGCATTCTTCCCCCAAGAGCACAGACCCTCCAATGCTGCATGCCTCATTTTTGGCGACTACAATTGTGCCTGTCTAAATACCACCACGAGCTGCTCTGCAGGTTCCCAGAGCCACAGAGCCCACAAATGCCCTCTCCTGTTGGTTATTCTCTGTTCTGGGACAGAAGACACTGTGCTTCCATGTTATGTCTGATCATAATGGCAGGGTCTCAAGGAGGGCGGGGGGACTCTTCTAGCAAACTTTAAAAAATCATAGGTGCCCTTACTCCATTATTTCAGATACAACACAATTTGGGAATTTGATAGAATTTTTCACAATTCATAAGAAGTTCTAGATGATTCTAAGCCATTCCTAGCAGCTTCCCCATTTCCCAGCTTATGTGTGAACACAAACACTTTCAGGTCAGTTATTCTAGAATCAGGCCAATGATCATTGACAAAAAAGGCGAGAGTTGACACTCCTGCTGAGGTCAGAGTGAAAATTAAATTTGGGAATCTGGGTGGTGTCCATCTGCACAAAGCAATTTGAGAGGAAACAGCTGAATTTGCATAGTCTTAAACTACTCTAGGAAACAAGCCTAATTGGTAGCCGGCATTTTGAATTCATTCCATTGTTATTTTTTTAAATGGTAACTTTGTTACTTGGAACTTTTTATAAAAGAAAGCTTAATTTTTTTTTAAGGGGAGCATTTCAATTTCCAGAGTCCAGTTAATATACCACACAACTTTTCCAGCCCCCCCCCCCCCGTTCCTGATAGTTAATGTCTTTTACTTTTATTGAATATAATTCACAACTTTTCACTTTGTTTTAGCCAGCTTTTGCACCACTATAACCAAAAGAACTAACAAGAACAATTAGAGAAGGAAAAAATTATTTTGAGGCTCATGGTTTCAGAGGTCTCCGTCCACAGACAGCCAACACCATTCCTTGGGGCCCAAGGTGAGGCAGGAGGATATCATGGCAGAAGAAAGCAGCCCAGGACATGGCACCAGGAAGCCCAGACAGCTCTCCTCCACAAGGACAAAGTCTAAACCCTGAAGTGACCAGTGAGGGTACCCTGCCTGCCTACATACACTCACCACCCAGTTAAATCCCCATCAGAGGGTTAGTGTGCTGTTTGGGTTGAAGCCCCCAAAATCCAGTCATTTCACCTCTCAACTTCCTGAGCTTTTGAGGGACACCACTTATCCAAACCATAACACAAATTTGGTTATCTGTTGCTTCCTGGAAGTCGAAGCTGCCAGTTGCCTCCCAACATTCTTTATCTCCTTTTTCCCTCAGAATCTATGTGTTAGCAGAGCTGGTTGTGTTATCTGGGATAGAGATGTGATATCTGGGACTCTAGCTGCCATATTAGAGCCTGAAGGAAAGGGTCACATACTAGAGATGTCAGTGTGTTGAACCAAAGAGAATGTGCAGCTCAGTGACTGAAGAAGCCACCACACTCTACCTGGTGTGTTTCCTTTTCCTTCAAGAAAAAAAATACTGTACTCTAGCCACTGTTGCATTACTTTTCTGTTACATGCCATCAATTCTAATCTCAACTGATAAAGCTAAGGACTTAAAATATGCCTTCCAGATTGGGTATTCTGGATGCCCAATGTGTTTTTCCTTATCCTTGGCTTATTACCAACTCTAGAGAAAATTAAGTTGTCTTAGCCAGGATGATGCAAGACCAGAGCTGGGGCCTCTTTGATGACTGGTCCTATGTTTATGCGTGCCTCTTGTTCTGAGAGGCTCCAAATGCCAGCACACGGACATTACCACTCACCTTGACACCAAGCCCCCTAATGCTTCTGCATTTGGTTTCTTAGAAAAGTAAAGCAATCTCAAAGCTGAGTTACCACAGCAGTCATCAGGTAGAACAGAGCTAGGAGGTTCCCGTCCCCTCGTCCCACTTCCTTGGAACTGCTGTGCACTGATTGCCCAGGCTAGAGAACCGTGACAATCAATAATTTTTTTTTTTCCAGAGGAATAGCTAGCGTATGAGACTCAACAAATTAGCTTGTTTTCTAGCAGAAAGAAATAAGATGTCAATCAAACCCTTGAAACCTAACCTCGAGTTTAGTGCAGATGCCAATATTGAACAATCAAAGTCACAAATGCCAAAGTCACCCTCAGGGGAGACAAAGGCGCACGTTGGCTGAGCACTGAAGGGCACAGAGCAGAAGAGAGGGCTCTGGCATGTCCTGTCCAGGGAGACCGCCTATCCTGCAGGGTACTTTAGAGGGACTCCAAGTCCACCTAAAAAGTCCATCCCACCACTCTAGTGCTGGACACCACAGGCAGCATGCTGAGGAGCAGTTCTAAGGAACACATTATCTCAACAATTCGCAGTTTAAATAACCACTACATTTGGCCCACAGTTTTGTGGATCAGGAATCAGAGGAAGTTTCAACTAGAAACCTCTTGCTTGCTGTCCTGAGGTGGCTGCAATCAGATACCACCTGGGTATACTGTCATTCGGAGGGTGAATTGGGCTGGGCACTCAGACGGCACATCTGTGGGGCTGGTATTGGATGCCATCTTCCCCTGGGAGCACAGAGGGGGCTGTTGACAAAACACCTGCACGTGGCTGCCTCAGCAAGAGGATCTCCGCACAACCTGACTTCTCTGCTGACAGATGGCTTCCCTAGAATGAAAAACCCAAAGGAGAGGTGGAGAGCTGGTGGCATTTGGTGGTCTGGCCTTGAAGTGGTTCATCCTGCCTCCACCCTTGCCTGGGCTGGGGCAGTCTCAATGGAGCCCACTGGTCTGGACTCCAGGGCAGGGCACTTACACCTTATTCTCAGTACAGGGAGTGTGCGACTCTGCCATCTTTTTGGAGTTCCTCTGCAGATGGGGAACAGGAGAGAGTGGATCCCAAGGCAGAGGCGGAAGGGCACGGGCAGCAGTGTCGGCTGGGCTTCTCACTGGGCTCTCTCCTCCCAGCCGCCGGTGACTTCCTCAGCTCTGCCCTGTCCCCACTCCCTCTGGCGCCCGACCAGCTGGACTTTGGTGACCTGCCACGGCTCCCCAAGCCCATCTGCCCACATCACTCATCTTCCATGTGTAGCTCGGTGCCAGCCCCGTGGCTCGGGTCCCAGTGGGACTGCTCTCTTTCAGATGAGCCGTAGTTAGGATACAGTGGGCCTGAAAGCACCTTCAGAGGAGAAAACAAAGAAGATCCAGAACACAGAGGTGGAGCGTCAGGAAGGCTTTTGGAGCCTCGGGAACCAGCCCAAACCTTATTGCTGACAGGTGTCCTGGGTTCACCAGTGACTCTCCGCCACGCAGTGACTCGGGGACCCAGGCTCTTTCTAGCATGTGGTTCAGTTCACATCACATCCAGTGGGCAGAAAAGGAGAGAGAATACTAGAGAAGGCTCTTCTGTTTCTTAAGGGTTTATAAGTCACCCCTGTGTTGGTGAGAACTCATCACATGGCCAAATCCAGGCCTCCAGGCTGGGCCATCTTGTCATTACTGGGAAATCACTTCCCACCATAGCTCTAACCACTAGTGAGAAACCTGAAACTCCAAATTTCCCTCCAAACTGTAGTGTCTATCTGCAAAACTGCCTTGTAAATATCAGATCCCAATGAAATAAAAGTCCAGGAAACATTAACTTCAAGACAAACTCGACTGTGGGGAAGGAGTCACAGAAGTCACATTTGTGGTGCTTCCAGGGTGAATGGAGGAGCACTGGGGGAGTTGATGAGCCCTGGTTCAGTGGTAGCTAGGTGACTGTCCCTCAAGCCTGGCCTCAATGGAGCCATCATCTCCACTGCTGCTCCCCCAACAGAGTTTTCAAATGCCAGCCACAGAGATGGACTTGGGTCTTGAGGTCTGGGTGGACTCTCCATTCACCCACAAATGCCATTTTCCAGTCCATGTGCCCCCAGACTTGCCCTGTTGGACAGCATTGCACTCCAGCACTTTGGAGAGCTTAGGTCTAGAAATCAAGACAGAAGGGACCTTAAGGAATGTCCAAGGAAGGAATATTTTACTAGGGTACAATCCTATCAGGCTGCCTGCCATCATCCAGTACAGCCGCTTTTAGGAAATTTAGCTCCCTCTTCCTGCTTCAAAAGGGCACTTTCAGAGGACAGTAGGCAATTTCTGGGTCATAAAGAATCTTTAAGATCACCTATCCCAATTATTTTATCTGATAGGTGAAAAAAGCTGAGACTGAGGGTGTGCATGATTTTCTTGAGGTCACACAGTCACAAAGTGGCTGAACCATACGATGAGCAAATATTGGAGGTGACCCGCATGGTGTCATCGCCATCTCCCCGGGGCTGCCCAGGTTTCTCCCAGTCCTACCTCATACCCCCTCTTCTCACGTAGGCTGGCAGCCCGGACCATCTCAGCCCTACCACAGTGTCACTCTGCAGTGTGCCACATCGCCTGTCAAAAGGGCTGTGAGACTTTAGTCCAACTCACACATCGCCCTCCTGTTGACTTCCTTGGTAAGGGGAGGACAAAGGAGTCAAGCAGGCTGCACTCTGTCCCTTACTGAGGTTATCTGGGAGGGTCAAATTCAAAGACCTTGCCTGTTGATGGCGGAAGGTTCCATGGTTTGGCTGTGCACACCCAGCACCTTTAGCATCCGAGCTGGCGTGGGCAGATGTAACCATGGTCATTGGCGCCCAGAGGACCCTCATGTGTTCCAACCATTTTCCAGATTAGCCCAAAATTGGAGACCCACCCATGGGGCCACTGCTGAACTAACGAGTCACCCGGAGGAACCCCCGCCAGTTTCATTATGACCACATTTGTGAAGCTCAGAGAGAGGCCAGTGGGGAGGAAAACCAGCAGCTGTTTTTCAAGAAATTAATTTCTATCCCTGCAGTGATCAGTCCTGGTTAAGTGAGAGAATCAAATTATCTAAGTTACTTCTGCTGGGAAGGTTGGCTGCTCTGAATCCTGATGAAAAATAGCACAATGGTGGTATTTAATTTAAAGCCTCCGTCTGCTCTCCTTACGATTCCTAACGAGTGTGCTTTGCATTTACATGGTAACCAAGTATCTCAAAGAACTCTGAAGGCACCAGGGATTTCTCCCTGGGGCCCTGCAGAGAAGCAGTACTGGCCCGTCTTGCTCCATGGGGACTGCAAAAAGGGAAGACTGAGCCCAACAACCCAGATTCCCAACTGGCTTTCCAGCCCAAATCAACAACCCTCTCTAGTTATGTAGGACTTGGCACCAATTCTGGGCAGATTAATATATTACACAAATGGACATGATATCAAGAGCATGAAGAGATAAGGAGCTACGGCTTGCAAATGTAAATCAATAAGGACCAAGGGCTTCCAGCTGCTCCTTCCTGGGAAAAAGCTTCTACGGCTTCCAGCAGCTTGCTCCGCATATGGCAGCCCTCTTCGAGGTACCTCAGTGTGGATCTGATAGGTCCGTACATCAGAAGGACAGAAGGAGACACGTAAAAATATCAACAAGCACGCGCCCCACGCTGCGGGTTCTTCACGCACCTTTGCGTCCCTTGCATCCCTATAAAATGGACTTGCTATTCTCTCACCCTCTGGGTGAGATGCATTGCTCACCTGTCCCACTGCACTAAACCTGGGTGGCACGGGCCCTGCAGAGACGGCCACTTCACTCCACTCAGTTATGTTGTCACCATGGGCTCCACTGCTGGCCATCTCAGCCCTTCTCCTTTGTTTTGAGCCAAGAAAATAATTGGTAATGATATTCATGCCTTGTCCAATACCTACTGGGTAGCTGGCAATTTTTCAGGGGTTCTTAGGCACTGGCCATAATCCTGACCCTATAGGCCAAATGTAGCATGCAGGAATAATGGAGGCTTAAAATTGCCCAAGGTCAGAGTTTAGTAAAGGGTAAGGCCATAGTAAAGGGTAGGGCCATTCAGCTCTTCCCTAGTCCACAGCCCACCTCCTCATCCCCAGAATACCAGGACATGACTGGAAAAGCAGCTGGCAGTCACAGACCCAGCCAGCCATTCTCCAGTGCCCGTGCTCCTGTACCCGGACTCTCCCTGCCTGATGTTGGTGACTCTGCAGAAGCCCTGCCCAGGCAATGATAGACTTTGCAACTGATGATATGGCTACATTAACAGGAGCAACATATCCATAGTAAGGGAGAAGCCAGTTCCTTGGGAGGCCCACTCTTTGGAACATGCTTAAAAGATGGAACCTAACTAAGCCCAGTGATCCAGTGGAAGGGACCAGCCTCACCAAGTTGGAACCAACTGTCATGGAGGGCAAGGCCCGAACCGAGTTGTAAGAGAGAATCCGGCAGGCCTGGAATGTCTGTCTCCAACTATTTGACAGGAGCCAGGAGAGAAAGCAGCCCAGTTCTGCGTGTGCCAAGGGATGGAGCTAAGTTGGAAATGACAGGTAGGCTGGTTCAAACCCCTGCAAGCAATGCAACCTCCGGACCAACTGCTACTAATGGGACAGGACACACCCATCCTCCTAGCTCTGCTGCAAAAATCAGAGAAGGTGTGCCAAGGCTTAGCCTGGTGCCTGGAAAACCATCATCACTCAGGTCATTGCAAGGCAGTATTCTTGGCCCTCAGTGGGGAGAAGGGGGCAATAGTAGGAAAGGGAATTTGTTCTCAGGACTAATTTCAGGACAAGGGTCTTAAAACATAAAAACAAGGCCATCAGATGGCGTAGCTGTGAGGTGATGCATTCGGTTCTCCTTCTGCCTGCTCTGCCACCGGCTGGAGAGATGCCTCCCATTTCCTCCGCAGGCCTGCATTACTAGTAAAGAAAGTCCAGGCCTCTCGCCCTTTAAGTAAGCGCACACTCCTCAGGATGGAGAACCTGGGTCAGGAATCGCTCCACTCTCACCTGGAGCCTAAGCTGTCTGCTCTACCGTCTGCCTAACAGGGACCAGGAGGGATGGGGCAGCCTGGGTGGTTGGGACCCCTACAACCCAGGACCCCACTCAGCCCAGAGGCACACCCCCAGGCAGCTTTCAGGGTCCCACTTTCTGGGGTACTTGTTTCTTCTCACCCTAAAAATAAAAGCAATGGAGAAAAGCAGGCAACAGATGTCCCAGGCCCCCAGACAGCATTGCCCTGGCACGAGGCCTATGTCCCTGCAGGAAGGACGCTGCAGTGACCAGGTGGTGTCTGCTGCTGTGGGCACCAGTGCCAGGTGCCTCCTGTCTGTGGGACAGACCCAGCCACCCACTAGAATCAAAGCCGCTGTGGGGGACTGCCCTTGGCAACAGAGACTCCCGCAGAGGGCTGCCAGGGCCACCAGCTTCTACTCCTCAGCTAGGCTGGGAGAAAGAGGGAATGGGCAGAGAGACAGGTGCTGACCGGCGGTCAGCCTGAGGAGAAGCCTGTGTGCCTACATGTCCCCCCAACCACACAGCTCTCTCGCGGTTCCCCCCACACATGGACTGCTCTGCTTGCTCTGGACGGAGCACCTTGATCCTCTCTCAGCCTGACCACCCAGAAGGCTGCTGCTCTTCCCGTTGACTCAAATACCCGGATCTTTCCTTCATAAGACTTTCTTGGATCCCCAAGCAGAAGCGATCATTTCTTCATCTGCAATTCTATGACATTTTGTCCCTATTATATCTGATGGCACCAAGAAAAACATGCTGGGAATGATGATCGACGTGTCTGTCTCTTCCATCAGACCCATATTTCCTTGAGGCCAGAGGCACAGATAAGCTATGTCTATATCTCTGCTTTTAAGTACTATGACTCGATGTGAATATTTGATTCCTTTCATTTCCTCCCGTCCCGGCGCCCACAAGAATATAAACTATATGGAGATGGGAGCCGCATGAGGTTCTCTGCTTATCCCCGAAACTGAGATAGGACATGGCACGGGGTACGGAAGGATGGATGGACAAAGGAAGCATCATCCAAATGGGAACAAAAAAATGAAAGAGGAAAATCTCGCCACTGACATACGATGAAGGTCACACCCACTCCCAGGGAGAAAGTGGCATCTGAAGTGAGGCTGTAAGGGCAGGTGGAATTCTGGCAGCCAGAGAAGGAGCAGCAGCAGGAGCCCCAAACAGGGAAGCTGCAGTGGAGGCTGTGCAGAGCAGCGAGGAGCCTCGACAGCTGGAATGGGACACAGGGGAGGCCGTGGGTGGGATGAAAGGAGAGTGCAGGCCCCGGGTCACGCGTCAAGTAAGTTGCAATGTATCAACACCAATGGGAGGCGCTCAGGGCTCTCTGGCTTTGTCTGTGCAGGCACTGTGTTTGGAGAAATGCACATTAAGCCTTCTCTCCAGGCTCAGGGGAGCTGCAGGACAGCTGTAGGTGACACATTCCCAGCTGTCAGCACCTGCCGTGCCACCAGCTGGGAGACAGAGACAACGCATGGAAGCTCCCAAGGCAGAGGTGACAAAATGAAGGCTGGGTCATGGGTGCTGCAGCCAGTTGTGGGAGGGAGGGTAAGGACAGGGAAAAGACCCTTCAGGGCTCAGGGCGCAGCACGAAGGCGTAAGGCAGTTGTCCTGGTCATGGCCTATGTGAGAACTGGTAGGCCAGTGATTAAAGGGGACAGCGAGAAGACAGTGGCAGAGGTGGTGGACAAGGTGGGTCTCAGAAGACCTTCACTTCCTTGGCAGCTTATCAAACCCTGACCTAATCTGCTTCTCTAAATCATAACCCACACATAGAGTCCAAGGAAAGTCACGTTTGGGACCCAAACGTATTCAAATTGGAGCCACTGCAGGAAAACTTTGCCCCATGTCTTTTACAAGTAGGCTTCATAATTAGCATCAACTTTCTGGAACATTCTCTCATTCCCTCTGGACTGTGCTAACATCTAAAATCTTGTCCTTCATCATTCATCCCCCACGCCAGGCTGTCCATTCTCATTCAACTTTGTATCAGTCTGTTTTCTGTTACTGTAATGAAATTCCTAAGTTGGGTAACTTATAAAGAAGAGGTTTACTTAGCTCAACTTGGGAGGTTCAAATGCATGACTCTGGCATAGGTTTGGTTCTGGTAAAGACATTATGGCAGATGGTCATGGTGAGAACATGATCAGGAGAAAGAGATGACAGCAAGACAAGAAGCCAGGGCACGGGAAGGGCAGGAACAATCTCCCATTAGGCTCCACCTCTTGGAGGCCCCACCACCTCTTAACATCACCACGCTGAGGACCAAGCTTTCAAGATCTACACCCTTAGGGGACACTAAAAGTGCATCCACATAGTACTTAAAACAGTATCAGTACCACCAGGATTGTTTACTTTTGGGTTCAAACCAGTATCACTTAAATTCTCTTTCTAGTTTGGGTGGCATCTGCTCACTGTTCCTGTCCTGGTTAGGGAAGGGCACCAAGGAAACATGATCTTTCCAAACTGGAGACACCCAAGGTCACCTACCTATGCCCTTCTGCCTACAGGTCCCTCCTATGCACCATTTGACACTGTGGCCTCCTTCTAGAGACTGAGCAACTTCACCAAAGGAGGAGGTTTGGGCTGCTAGCTGCTCTTTTTAAGTGAAGAGGTAGATAAGTAACGTCTAGTCTCGCCTTGCCTCCGGCCCCGCCTTCTTCCTTTCTCCCTGTCTGTTCTACAAGAACTGAGCCCACCTGCCCATCCTCCCCGTGCATGAGCAGCTGAGGGTGCAGCTACATGAGAGCTCTCTCTGCTGCCTGACGGGCCAGTGCACAACACCTCCACCAGCTCCATGCTACCAGAAAAACAAAGGTGAGGCCGTGGGCCACCCTGATCACCCAGTGCTAATTGGGCCACCTCAGGCTGTGGCATGGCCTTTTCCCTGAAAAGAAAGGACAGGAGCCCTTGCACCTGCCCCACTCCACGTCCCCATCCACTGTTCTCAGGGCTTCCTGCTTGAGGCAGCAGCCTGCACGAAGGCCCCAGGCAGGCAGGTACCTGAAGAAGCTGCCGCTGAGTGGCGCCTCCTGCATCCCTTCCGGTCCAGGCACAGTTCTTGCCCTGGGTCCTGACCTTGGCTTTAAGGTCCCGAGGCTCCTCTGTCTCAGGGTGAGCATGTCTCTCTACATACATGTACATCAGGTGGGGCTCATTAGCTTTACGAAGAAGCCCAACGCCTTTTTAGTTTTTAGATGATAAAACCACTGGCCTCAAGGAAAAGCATCTAATTTATCAAGAGTTTCTTTTATTCCTTGAAAGCCCTTGGGAAAGGCACGCTAACAGAAAAGAAGTAAAAGCGGACCACAGATGGAGGCGGGGTCTAGAGAACAGAGCTGACACGAAGGGAGGGGCTTAGGAGTAAGACGCCGGCCGTCTGTCCAGCCGGAGCAGCTGCCTTCCAGGAGTTAGTTCACTCCATTCCTATCTTGCCAGGATTGTTAACCTTTTGGTTCAAATTCTAATCATTTTTTAAATTTGTATGTTTTTATTTTTAATTGATCAATTGTGTGTGTGCACACGCTAGGATCTGACCCAGGGCCTCCTGCGTACTAGCCAGGTGCTCTACCAATGAGCTACAGCCCCAACCTAACCCTTTTTAAAAACCTTTAATTTCTTGCCTGGGCTACTATAATACCTCTCATTGGTGTACCTGCATTCACCTTTTTAAGTTTTTATTTAAATTTTAAACAGAAAAATTGAGACAGTCGTGGTGAGACACACCTGTAATCTCAGCAAGTCGGGAGGCTGAGGCAGGAGGATTGCAAGTTCATAGACAGCCTCAGCAGCTTCACAAGGACCTGATCAACTTAGTGAGACCCTGTCTCTACATAAAAAATACAAAGGGCTGCGGATGCGACTCAGTAGTTAAGTGCCCCTGGGTTCAATCTCTGGTACACCCCCCCAAAAAAATTTTTTTAAATAAATGAAACCATAGAAAAGTTGAAAGAGCTGCCCAGGGACCAGCCATGTAACTGCCACCTGAAGCTGACAGTGAACTTTATCCCACCCGTGCTCTCCCCCTTCTCCATCCACCATGAACGATTTTTGGTTACATTGCTGGTACGGGACCCACTTCCCTCTGGCCCCCTTCCAATTTATCCCCCACATAAAAGTCATTGATGTTTGGACACAGACTGGATCACATCCCCCAGCCTGCACCGCTCCTGCGCCTGAAGGTGTGACCACAGAAGCCTTTGCCGGGCTCACGCTGAGTCCACTCCTGAAACCGTGATAGGGATGATTGCATTAAATTGAGCGAATAAAGTTTCAGAGACAAGCATCTGTGAAGGGTATTGTTATGCTGTATTAAACCAAAGTGCGTCAAATTGGTTAAAAAGAAAGCTACGTACACAATGCACACTAATATGACATAAGCCACAGATAAAAAGTCTTTTCAATTAAAACTTCCCTGATTAACAGTTAACGTCTGGGCTTTCATCAGAGTTCCCGCGTTGCCTTACAGACTAAGCACACAAATCCTCGCCTGGCAACTAGAATTCCAGATGTTTCAGATTCAACCAGGAAAAACAAATAAATAAAACCCTCCTCTCTCTGGCCATTGCTTTTAGTATAAATTGAGCCCAGCTCAGTCATCCTGCCAAGCAGCTCTGCATTCAGGCAAAACAAACCTGTGTCTCCAACACCGGGTTCAGATTAGGTCAGTAAGGACTGAGGCCCCAGAGGTCTCAGCACGAGGGTCAGGAATTCACATCTGGGTGATGCTTCGTCAGTGTGTGCAGAGGTTCAGGATGTGACGCAGTGTAAGTTCCAGCTGAGGTATAGTAACAGGCGAGGGGACCACGCAGGACTTTCTGGAGTATCACTTTATGGCTGTTAAGTTCAGGTGACCCACAGCAGTGCCTGGCCAATGACACACTGCATGTCCAATGCCCCTGAGCACCGCAGAGGGGCTGAGAGTGCAGCAGGCTCGTGATGTGGTAGCTGTGGCCTCAGGAGGTGCCACGCGCTGCTGGTGTGGACGCCCTGCTGCTCTGCCGGCCGGGGAAGAGCAGCACACAGGTGGTCTGCCCATCCGTGGTACTGACCACAAGTGTGAGCAGTGGGTGGTGTCACGGATCTGTGTACTCGCTAGAGTTGGCACTTGTCATTGTCTTAGCGCATGCTCTGACACGTTGACAGAAGACGTCCGAGAAATGGCAGGGCTGTGTTGACAGCCGCTTCACACTGTATCTCTTGGTTGACGAGGGGCCACACGGAGTGGTCCACTTCACTGTCGGGGTTGTGGAAGTGATGATGTCCCTGAGGATCCGTCCCAGGAGGCATGTCCACCCTTAGGTGGGGAGCGACTGGCTGCTGGTGTTGAGAGAGCTTGGAGAGCCCTCCCACACTGCTCCTGTTCCCAAGGGCCTGGCTGTCCAATGCCAGCCTGTGCAGTCCATGATGGCTCTCAGCCAAGCCACACAGATGAAGGACAGGCAGCTTGCGCTCAGCCACCGTGGGGGAGGTGGACAGCAGATGGACTTGATGGGGCTGTCCAGGGATGACTCCCGGCGGCTCCAGGTGGGCAGCCACGGCCCTGACCTGCTGTGGGCAGGAGTGTCCGGATGCCCACCAGCCCGCAGGCCTCACAGCTACAGCCTCACAGCACAGGGCCAACCTGCATCCAGGTGCTCTGGGCAGGTAAGTCCTGGAACGCAATGGAAGGCTGGTCATTTCCTTTCCCATTGACAGAACTCCAGCTCCAAGGGACAAATTAAAGTCCAAGCTAAAGATGGCTATCCTGTTCTTTGTCACTATTATGTGATTTCTACTGGCTCCTCCACTGTGGCGAGGGGCCCTGAGACCTGCTCTGTCTCTTGAAACAGAAGGGATGTGCTGGGGGCTCCAGGGAGGATGGTCTTCCATAGCAACAGGAGAACCTGGATTCCCCACCTGGGAGCAGCCGGAGTGGGGACCTGGAGCACGGAGCAGCAGGTCCAACACCTGCAGGACTGGACGAATGACAAGTGGCTACGCTGAGGGTGGCAGAGCAAACAGGGGGGAAGAGTCGCGGCTTTCATGGCACTATCCTGACCCTGTGCCCACTATGTGCTGCAACACAGCTAAATCTTCATGAAGTTGAGTCTGTGCCTCAGGTTTCCTGCTACTTGCAGCCCAAAGCATCTCTAGGTGGTGGAAAGAGCTGAGATTTAGTGCATGGTAGTGCAACCCTAACTTAGCATTTTGCAATGGACTCTTCTAGTGCTCACTTGTATCTGGTTCCCCTCTCCTCCCTGCATGTGGGGGGATTTCTCTTCTCTGACCACTGGAGCTATGTGGTGCCATATGACTATACTGCCCAGGGAGCATGGGTGAGGGACATCTGTCACTCAGCCCAAGCTGAGTCAAAATGGATTAGTGTCTGTCCTTGTTTTCATTTGCTCATCTCTATATCCAAGTATGGTCACATCCTGAGTACTGGGGCTTAGGTTTACAGCATCAAACCATAGCATCTGTTGTGCTTCGTTTTGCTTTCTCTCTTAGATCAACCATTCTCTTCCTTTAGACTTGGAATGTGTGAGAATGTACTGTTGGGAGCTAAGGCAGCCATCTCGCCACCATGAAGAAGGACAAAATTCACCAACATGCCAAGAGAGCCACTTAAAACACTTTGGAACCACCTTCCTTCGAACTTGGTGTTAAGTAAGTATTAAATGTTCTTACAGGTTAAGCTGCTACTAAATGAAGTTTTCGCTACTTGCAGCCAAGTTTGTATGAGTTCAGCATATGAACTCATAAGCAGATTAAAATCGGAAGTCCTGAAATAGAGCACCAAATCTGCCTGCAGCTTTGCAGATAATAATAGTTCTGCCTTGACTACAGAACAGTCTCAACACTTCGTAAGCAAAACTGACACTCCTGGCCTTTTATGAACTTATAGTGAAGACAGAGAATCAAATGAAATAACAGGCAGCCCTGTGAAAACCCAGGAACGTGGTGTTCCTTTATCCACACATTTCCTGATTAAATACCAAATGCCCCCATTTGTCAGCATCGTGTTAGGTCTAGAATGGGGGACAAAAAAATGGACACGGTCTCTGCTGTCTTGGAGCTTCTGGTCCAATGGGAGAGATCAACACTCATCAAATAAGCTTGCAAGTAATTGACAGGCTGGAAAGGGAAAACTCAGTTTGATCTGGTTACTTGAGCACGGCAGCAGCTGGAGAAGAGCACGGAATGGGTCTCCTGTGGAGACCTTAGTAGGGCTGTGAAGTTTAGCCTCAGGACTTCTCTCAAGATGGCTGGGGCTGTGGCTCAGTAGTAGAGCACTTGCCTAGCATGTGTGAGGATCTGGGTTCAATTCTCAGCACCACATAAAAAAATAAGCAAATAATGAATGGCAGTATGTAAAAATGTGATGTGTAACCGATGTGATTCTGCAATCTGTATTTGGGGTAAAAATGGGAGTTCATAACCCACTTGATTCTAATGTATGAAATATGATATGTCAAGAGCTTTGTAATGTTGTGAACAACCAATAAAAAGAAATTAAAAAAATAAGCAAATAAAATAAAGGTATTGTGTCCATCTATTAGTAATAAAAACAAAAAAAAAACACATTCTCATTATGATTCAGTTTTCATGCAACTGGCCATCCCAATGGGTGAGAGATAAGGGGAACATTATTAAACATTTCAGGAAAGGGGGCATCAAGGCGGAAATGTTCCCAAGAAACCAGCCCCCCTGAACAGCCCCTTTATGATTTGCACAAACCTAAAGATCAGGATATCAGGAACAGGACAAAAAGGAATTCCACGGCAAAAATTCCAGCTCCACAGAACATCTCATTCGCGGGGTGGAATGAGATGAACCTGGAAGTGATTTTTTTTATATGGTTGAAATGTAGAATCACACACTGAAAAAGAATTTATATTTCATTTTCCTGCAACTTACCTATCCATCAAAACACTTCTGTACCACAGGACGTTTACGGCAAGAAGAAGCTGACGGGGCCACAGTCTGATGAGCGGTGGCACAGTAGCAAGACACAGACTGTTTGTGCCCAGCTACTCTGGGAAGCAGTGCCCACCCTGGCTGGGTCTTGAAAAGAAATGTAAAGGCTGCGTCCATTTATTAAGGAAGGTTAAAAACTTGGATCAATCAGTTTATTCCACAAAAACCTAAAAGGTTGAAAATGATCAGAGATTGATTCTAAATACTTAATGCCCACTACAGCCGTGAACAGAAATACTTTGCAAGGTATATTTTGAAAATTGCCAGTGAATTGGTCCAAATTATGGAAGGAATTTAAAAATGTGTTTCATGATATTCTCCACCTGTCTCTAAAACCGAGCCCTGTTAGGATGTCTGTGAAGAAGAAATGCAAACAACATGGCTTAGCCCCCCTCTCTCTCCATAGATAGATAGATAGATAGATAGATACATAGATAGATAAATAGATGGATGGATATGGGGTTTGTGTTACAAGTGGGTTTGGGACATTTTGATACAATAGAATTTTTAAGAGTCTTTGAGGGTTACAATGTGTCAAATTTGCATGTGCCTCATTTACCTATTTAATTATGTCTAATGTATCAACACCCACATTTATGATTTAGAGTCCATGAGTGTCACTCCCCTGTCTCTTGTCTAAAAGTCTCTCTTCTCCCTTCTTATCCCTCCAACGGCTGCAGATCAGGAGACTGCTGCACTGTTCTGCACTTTGGGCTAAAACTTGAGCATGTTCTGGCTCTGACCATGAGAGTTACTCAGGCACCTGAGTTAACTTCTCTAGATCTCAGTTTCCACGTGCGAAATAGGAGTTATACCAGGTGCCTTGATTAAATGACAAAAACATCATGAAATAGACAAAACACAGCTCCTAGTCCTCAATGAACCTCAATAAATTTGATGACTCCATCCTCTGTCTCCTGCCTGTCTCTGGCCTCAAAACTTCAGTCGACATCTGGGAAAGGTAAAGCCCAGCCTTCATTTTTTTGTTTAACAAATGTTTTATTGACATATAACCTAGTGCACAAATCCTTCATTACTGAATGGGCATTTGGAAAGAAAAAGTGCTCATTAAGCAAAGGGTTATCAAGAAACGAACACCCCAGGCCCCAGAATGCACCTGCCGAGGGTGCCTCCTCAATAGTGACAGGGACACTGACTTCTAGAGCCCTAAAGTCTGTGGGATTCACCTCCAAACCTTGGGCAGCATCTGCTCCTTCACATCTGGCCTCCGTCATTTACTAATATTTCATGTCTAGCAATCTTCTCACTCCTGATGTTGGTAAGTTGGGGTATCCCTCTTTGATTCTTGAGCAATAGGGGACTTAATAGCATGGGATTCACCTATTTTTTCCTGTTATTTCTAGAATTGTCTTTTGGATGTCCTTATCTTCTCTATTGCCTGTTATTTGTTGACATCTATCCTTATCTTTATTATTTCCATCCTTCTGCTTTTGTGGCTTTAGCTTTCTGGTTTTCTAGGTGCAGACTTAAATAACTCATTTTCTATTTCTCCTTTTTTCTAAGTTATGCACGGGAACCTGTCATTTCCCTCTACACATGGCTTTAGCTGCATCCCACAATTCTGTGATATCTCACATTCCTTATTCTTTTATCCAAAATATTTTTCCAACCAAGCAGTTGTAAAGTAGAATGATAATACTTTCCATGAAGTGATATGAGGTAATTTTCAGGATATATTGCCACGCTAAAAAAGAAAAATGTAGAAGAGAATATATAAAGCTACTTTTGATGTTAGAAGGAAGAACAATCATAATCACATAGATGTGTTTTTTACTTTTGGAAAAGAAATAATTCAGAAGAATAAACCAGAAGCTAATGAAATTGCCTGTGTATAGAAGATGGATTAGTGGGCTGTGAAAGTGAAAAGGAAGGAGGTAATACTTCTTAAACATATGAATTCTTCAAAGATTTTACCTTTGGAAACATGGCAGTGTCATATACATATTTAAAATAAGATGAATCCAACAAAAGTGAAAAGAATAAAAATCCTTAAACTGAAGAGCAAAAAGATGAAGAAAGAAACAAAGAAAAGACTAGTGGGTATTAGTCCACATGAGCTATTATAACAAAATGTCACAAACTAGGTGGCTTGAACAACAGAAATGTATTGCTTACAGTTCTGGAGGCCAGGAAGTCCAAGCTCAAAACGCTAACCATGTAGGTTTCATTGTGAGGCTGTAAAGCACCATCAGAGGTGTGCAGTCTCCCCACCAGAAAGGCATGAGCAGACACGTGGGTCACCCAGGCGAGAGAGTCCCCACCACGTGACCGGCCATGTGCTTCACAACGATCATGCGACAAAGAGCAAGAAAAATTTAAAAATCATTCCCCACTATGGAAACTACAAAGAAGGAGAATTACATGGAGCCCATGCTCCCTAACTGATCCTTGCTTCAGCAAAAAAGAAAGTTGCTATAAAGAAAAACATGGGCACAATGGAGGAATCTGAATCTGAACGATGCATTCCATAATTTTTTTCTGAATTTTGCATTAATTATGCAAAACAATGACCTTATTATTCTTAAGGGATGTAGAATAATCATCCCCAAATAATCAACCCCAAGTAATCCAGGATTCACCCCTTAAGAATAATAAGGTCATTATCGTGCATAATCATTATAAAATTCAGAAAACATTATTACCATCCAAGTTGACTCATAAAATGGACCATCGAATGTAGCAAAACCTTAACAACTGGTTAATCCATGTGAAGAGCATCTGAGAGTATATTGCTTGATCTTGTAACTTCCATCTGGGTTTATGTTTTTCCAAAATTAAAAAAAAAATGCCTTCTAATTCTTGTTTGTATTTATTACTGGATTCCTGGGTTATATTGTTAACTTTCCACACATGAAATTGATCTACCTTTTTGTTACTGATTTCTAGTTACAAATTGGAAAATGCCTTAAAGCTAAAAGTCTCAGGAAATAGGTGGCTTACCTGGGTGTGTCTTCATTCCTTCCGGGGCCTAGGCCTTGGGGTCACGGCTTCCCAGTCTCCCTGCCTGCAAACAGCTGTGGGGTGTTTCCACCACTACAGCAGTGCCTGAGATGATGGGCTTCTGTCTCCTTGGGGAATTCCCTCCCCTCTATGACCAGGGGACCCTGATCCTTCTGCCATGAGGCATCTGATGGGGATTCCAGGTAACAACAGCAGGGAATGTGTGGCAGAGAAATAGTTCTCATTTGATGGCCAGGAAGCACAGCGAGAGGGACAAGGGAGCCAGTCCCTCAGTCCCCTCCATGAGTACCTAAAGACCTCCCACTAGGCTCCACCTCTTAAAGGACCCACTACCTCCCAACAGTGCCACTGTGGGGACCATACCTTTAATGCTAGACCTTTTAGAGACATTTAAGATCCTAACTATAGCAAGAGGCTTTGGAGTGGAAGTTTGGGGATGTTGTATCACTTGTTGTGGTTGATCTCAGCTGGGAGTGCTCTACTATAAGCTCTTCCATCGTGGCAGGAATGAAAGTTTGGACAGTCCACAATTCAGCCCCATGTTCTCAGGAGACTAACCAGCAGAAAGCAACTCCCCAGGGAAAAGATTATCACCCAGAATGTAACCCTAAGGACCCTTTGAGGGAAAACGACTTCTCCAGTTTCCCCCAAGGTCCCCATGAGACAGCAAACCTTTCTGAGAGCCTATGACGTGCTAAGTGTGGGAATAAAGAAAAGAAAGACGGCAGCCTGGCCTGCCACCCCGAGAGCCAGGGTGCCCTGCTGCACACAGGGTCTTTCTCCTTGGGGAAAAACCAGTAGCCCCCTGTCAGCTAGGATGTGGGCAGGAAGGCCCCTGCCATCGGGAATGACCCAGTACGGGACAGGAGCATGACCTCATCAGCCTGACCTCACTGTGTGGGCTTCTTCCAATAAAGAACTCATCTCTTTCCAGCAAAGTGCTGCTGCCCTCGTCCACCCCTCTGTCCTGGAGGAAAGGAGCTCGATGTTCTTTCATTCTGTAGCAAAGAATGCAGCACTGGAAACAGCCCAAACATCCGGCGACAGAGGATCGGCCCAGAAAATAAGATACAGCCGTACAATAAATTATCATTCACTTATTTTAAATGATACTGGGGAATAATATTTAATGACATGATAAGCCATCCGTGATATACTGCCAAAGGAAATAAGCCACTTACAAATAAATGAAGTATGACTGCATTTTTAAAAGGCTGTATATGCATAGAAAAAGGTTCTGAATAGATATCAAAATACTAATAAGGTAATCTTTAGGTGGCAGGATTAGAGCTAATAAAAGTTTTCTTCTTTGGCTTGTCTACAAAGTATCTTTTTTTTTAATAAAAATATTACCAGTTATGAATAGTGGTGTTTACAAGTTGTCTCTTGAAGGTTTTCCCTGGAGCATGTTCTCTGGAGAGAAAATGTTCACTTTGGCAGCCCTCCCGGTGGAGCCGGGGTGTTTTAGGAGAGAATGGCGCAGGTGGCCTGGGCCAAGGCAAGGGCTTTGTGAGCATTGGTTAACAATGGTGCTGCTGCCCTTGGCTGGCCACGCTGCACCGTGGTGGACAGGAAATGTGAGAAGAGAGGAGCCCTGGCCAGAGCAACCTCCCTGCTGAGCCCAGCCCAGGGGGAAACAGGGACAGGAAAAGTCAGCCCCTCTGATGTGGCTCAGGCAGCTAATTGCCTGCAAATGCCATTAGCAATTACCCGGGCCATGAGCAGGCAGGAGGCAGGGCCCAGCTGTGGGCAGCAGCAAACCGCTCCCTGCTGCAACTGCCCAACTGCCTAATGGGCCTTCCTGGCCTCTCTGTAGACACAGTGCTGTACCGTACCGTGGCCCCTCAGGGCCACATGGCCTCTCATTGACTACTGCGCTCTGCACAAGCTCATTTCCCAGGGAATCTACTCTAGAACCACTCAGGAAAGGCTCTTTCAAGAAAGTGTGAGACCATTTCAAGAGAGGGCCACTAGGGAGCCAGGACTGCCCACCCCTCCCTGACATCCAGCTTCTCCACCAGCCCCTGCCAAAAATCCTCCCCCACCACAATCCCACCGTCCCTTGAGCAGCCAGCCTTTAGATCCACAGGCTGGGTGAACTCTGACTCCATTCCTTTCTAGCTGTGTGATCTGAGGAAAGTCAACTAACTTCTCTGAGCTCCCTCTGCTGTCTGTAAAACATCAGAGATAATAGCTAACACTTAGAGTGGAATGTTAATATGCAGCTACTGGCTCAATTCTCCCTACGACTCCATGAGGCATTTGCTGTAGCATTTGTCCCACACATGGGTGATGAGCAAGCTGGAGCTCAGGTGTCTGTAGAATCCCCAACCCACACCTGTTCATCCACACACTGTGCTTGACACCGGATGGGCCCAGGCCAAGCCTGATCTCATAACACTGTGCTGTGTGACCTTTATTCATAAAATAGTGCTTATTGTGGACCACCACTGTGAGAACTGAATAAACACTTGAGAAAGTAGCTGGTAGGGCCTTCATGGAAAACAATTCCTCACTGCACACTTGTTAGTACATTTGGATGTGGCTACCTAAGCAACAGGACAAGGGGACTGTAGAACCATCCGGATACCACCCTGTACCAGCTTGAGGCCAGGAAGCACCCCACCTCAGCAGCTCTGGAGGGGCCTCCTACCCCAGGGTGCCCTTGTTGTAGCGCTGATCCTTAGACCAGCAGTCTCAACCTGCACCTGACGTCTCCTCAAACAACTTTTGCATTATTTTGTTGGCTGTGGTTGGGAAAGAGGCCCAGGAATGCCCCCAAGGCCCAGGGGGAAGGGCGTGGCCCAGCTTGGTGCTATTGGGAGGTGGTGGAAACTGGGAGAGGTGAGGCCTGGGGGGGGGGGTGTTCTAGTCTTTGGGAGCACACTTTGGAGGGGATGTTGGGACCCCAGTCCCTCCTCTTCCTCTCTCTCATATCCGGCCAAGAGGCAGCAGCAGGCTCCACCCCAGGCTCCCACCATAATGCGTTGTCTCACCCAGGCCCCAAGCAAGGGGCCCACAGACCTCAGACTGACACCTCACAAGCTCAGAGTCAAAGAACCCTTTCTTCTTATCATCCTTCGTCATCTCAGGGACAGTAACAGAAAGCTGACTAACACTAAAGGAAAACAAGCCCACAAGAGCTGAGCTAAAAGCTAGGTCTCCCAAAAACCAGCTGCGCTGCTGACTCCTCTGCGGGACCCCAGGTGCACTCCGGGTGGGCCTTATGATGGGGCCATGGCCCTCTGCCCTCTGTCAGCCGTAGGCACAGAGCCAGGACAGCAAGCCTGGGAGCTAGAAGGGCAGTGAGGGGTGCGGGCAGATAGGCCAACAGGAAGGAGGCGCCCAGAGCCCCTGGCTGGAGTGGCTCAGGAGAGACGCTCCTTGTCACTACTTGTTCTAGGCCTGTGGCTCACAGATGGGTCGCAGCGGGGAAACCAAGGCAGAAGTATCAACAGGAGCAAGCGCACCACACTTGAGGTCCAGGTGGAAACTGAGGAGGCTTATGCTCTGTAACTGGCAAAACCCCACAGTGCAACTACCTGGCCTCAGTCCTAGCAGGAACACTGGCCCTGGCCGCTGGCACCTGGCTGAGGGCTGCTGCCCCCAGCTCTGCCTGTGGACCTGGCTAATCCAGGTGATCAAGGGCAGAGCCATCAGCACCTCCTGCTGGGGACCTTGCCTCAGGCTCCCTTTGAAACAGCACATCACTTTTCACAAACTAGTCCGACCTTCATCCTGGTTCAGTAGGGTGCCCAGGGGACCTGGTGAGTCTCCCTTTCCCACAGTGATGACTCAGAAACATCGATGGCAAATTGGAAGCAGGGCTCCTCTGACTGATCTCCTTCCACAGAGCCAGGTCACCCCAGAAGTGCCCGCTGCGCAGACTAATTCTACATCTAGCAAGGCACCAGACCGCATCAGTCTGGAAACACGGTGCAGCTGGGAAGGACCAAGAAGCATGGGCAGAGACATGCCCAGAACCCAGAAGAAAGCAGGCGACACTCAAAACACCCTGACTATAAGCAGTAGCCCCTGTGGAACCCTCGACGTGCAGGACTCTCCTCAGTCCTCAGCACCTTTACAAGGCCAACAGGACCCCACTTCACAGATGAGCAAACCGAGATCGAGAGCGCTGGAGGACTGGAGCAATGGCACATGCTGGAGGGTGGGGTCCCAGTTTGAATCCCTGCAACGCACGCCCAGTGCGCCAAATGCCAACTCAACCTTCATTAGATGAATGTGCACTTCAAGGCCCAGCCTGTCTCAGGGAGCCCAGCAGCCTCTGGAGGACATTCCCACAGCGTTTGGTGCCTTATCCCAGAAGCAAGGGCCGAAGCAGCACAGGAGGTAGAGCAAAAGGTGGGAGGTGGAGGAATGGAGGTGGCCCTGAGAGCCCAGTGGAGGGGGCCCAAGGCCATCTGCAGTGACACAAAGTGCCAGCACTGTCCAAGCAAACGCTGCCCTTGGACACAGGTCCCCCAAACACCACGCTGCCCAGCAACCACACTCCAGCCGACCCCGTGTTCTCCTGCCTCTTGTCCCCTACTGAAGTCACGGAGAGTACAGGGAAGGCAGGGCTGATGACACTGAGACAGCAGAGAATGTCTAGGCAGCTGCACGGGCTTGTTTTAGGTATTTGTTTCCACCAGGATCATTAACGGTGACTCAGTAAATCCCATGGCAGTTTCTACATGGAGGCCTGTCCAAAGGGACGCTGCGCCCAGTCAAGGGTCCTGATCAGAGTCCCAGCCCTGCTCGTGTCTCCTAAAAACATGGAAGGAAGGAAGGAAAGAAGGGGGAGGAGGAGAAGGAGGAGGAGGAGGAGGAAGAGGAGGAAAGGGAGGGAATGGGGGCAGTCTCCCTTCTCACCTTCAACTCCCTCAACTACTCAGACCGTCACCCTGGAAAGCAAGGCGACAACAACAAAGCTTTCCACAGCCACTCTGTCACCCCTTGGTTACCATCCGCACCGACTCCTCTTTGACTGTCCCCTCTGGGACACTGACACTGTGTCTACTTATTCCAGATTCCATGACTTGAATGTCCCTGCCCACATGTTGCACCTTAACCCAAAGGTGATGGTTTAGGAGGTGGAACCTCTGGAAGGTGGTCAGGCCAGGAGGGTGGAGCCCTCATCAGTGGGATCAATGCTCCAGATCCCCATGTGAGGACACAGAGAAGGCACTGTCCATGAACCAGGAAGAGGCCCTCACCGGGCATTGAATCTGCCACAACCTTGATCTTAAAGACTTACCAGCCTCCAGAACTGTGAGGAAATAAATCCTGTTGTTTGTAAGTTACCAGGGTCCTGGTATTTTGTTACAGTAACAACTAAGATTAAGGCAAAAAAAAATGGTACCAAGAATAAGGTGCTGTTGTAACAAATATCTAAAAATATGGAAACTTCCCTAGAACCAGGTAATGGGCAGAGGCTGGAAGAGTTTCAAGGTGCATGCTAGAAAGGGCCCACATGGCCATAAAAGGACCTTAAAGGGAGGTTCTGCTGAGGGCTCAGAAGAGAACAGGAGAGAGGAGAGAAACCCAAATCTCCTTAAAGAACTTCTAAGTGGTTGTGAACAGAAAATTGCAGAAATACGGACAGAAAGTCCACTGTATGAGGTCCGAGGTGGAGGTGAGGAACGTTACTGGACAGTGGAGCAAGGGCCGAGCTTCCTGTAACAGCAAACAGCTTAGGTGAATCGTGTTTGGCTCCAGGGCTTTGTGCAGGAGCGAACCTATGAGCTATGAAATTGAGCATTTGGCTCAGGAAATTTCTAAGCAAGGCGTCAAAGGTGCCATTCAGCTTCAGATGAGAAAAATGACTTCAAGGGGGTGTTGTTAGTCAAAGAGAAGCCAAGGTTAAGCGTTCTCTGGAGAACGCTCAGGCTCTCCACTGGGGTGGGAAAAGGCTTCAGAAAAGAACAGGGTGCATCCAGGCTGCCGTTCAATAAGATCAACGTGGACCTTACACTTGCAAAGCAGTCAGGTGCTGCTCACCAAGACGATGAGATTAGCAATCCAGTCACACAGCAGCCAGGGCCTAGCATCCAAGACATCAGAAGAATGACCCTGACGGCCTTCAGAGATGATCCTTTGGTGCCTCCCCTAACCACCCAGAGCACGGAGGTTTGTGAGGCTGACCAAGGCCCCCCGTGCCCCACAAGGGCTCACATCAAGGCCTCCTGTTATGGTTTCCATCTGGGGTGTCTCACAAAGCTCATGTGTGAGATAATGCAAAGATATTCAGAGCTGAAGTGAGTAGGTTATGAGAGCTGTGGCCTAATCAGTGGGTCAGCCCTGGACAGGGAGTAACTGGGCGGTGACCGTAGGCAGGTGGGGTGCGACTGGAGAAGGTGGGTCACTGGGGCTGGGCCTTTGGGGCTTACGTTTTATCCCTGGTTCCTGGTGCCACGTCCCCAGCTGCTCTCCTGCTTTCCACACCCTCCACCATGATGTTCTGCCTCTCCTCGGATCCAGAGCAAAGGAGTGAGCCCTCTATGGACTAAGACCTCTGAAACCGTGAGCCAAGTAAACATTTCTTCCTCTAAAATTGTTCTTGTCAGATCTTTGGTCACAGCAGTGACAAAGCTAAGACAGCTCCCCTTCCAGACTCACGCTGCGCTCCTCAGCTGCCAGGTGAGGCTCTGGGGCCTGCTGCTGGGCCTGCCACTGTGCCTGCCGCTGCGACCCGCCCAGCTGCCGAGGCACAGCCCTTCCACTTAGCTCTTTAAGGATGCCCCAGAGCGCCAAGGGCCAGGCAGAGAACAGGCATCAGGGCAAGGCTGCTGCAGTCTGGCTGGGCACAAATCACGAGCCACTCAAGCAGGAACAAACTTTATTTCTGAACTCTACCAGCACACTCCACACACACTCCTCGGGGAACTCTCCCGAACGCCAATCACACGGCTCCCCCAGGAACCACCAACCGGAAATCCCTCCTCCGACCAATGAGAACTCTTCAGGAATCCCAGCGAGAGCTCAACCGGAACTCAACAGGAACTCCGTGAGAACTCAAAAGTCATCATCTTAATGGCTTGCTGGCGTCACCTCTCAACCACTACTTCTGGCAAAAATGCCATGCGTCATCCCGACTCAGCTGTGGCCCTCAACACAAGGCCACTGTGAGGAGTCCCCAGCAGGACAACACTCAGCAGAGCCAGGGATCAGGGCCGCCAGGACCCCAAATGGGCTGTGATTCCAGGTTGGAGGGCCACAAGCTCTTGATACCAAGCTGTGAGAACTTGGCATAGGCTACATACAGTACAGAGTTCCCTCTGAAACGGGGTGCCTGTCCCGTGCCCAGGTCACCCCTGTGTTTTGGAAGCACATCACTTGTTGGATTTCAAAGGTTCTTGGCTGGAAGAGAATTTGCCTGGAATGAACCACGTACTGAGTTTCACCCATATCTGGTGGACAGTTTCACCCATATCTGGTGGACAGTTTCACCCATATCTGGTGGACAGTGGACTTTAGCTTCTGAGTTGGAGCTGGACAAGTGTAGACTCTGGGGACCACTGAGGTAGAACCTGAGCACTTCTCTCGTGAGGCAAGCGTGAACTGAAGGGGCAGGGGAAGAACTGTGTGGTCTGAATGTCTGAATGTTTGTGTCCCCCCAATTCCTGTCCCCAAACAGACAACAGCGGCAGGAGGGGGGGCCTCTGGGAGGTGAGGGATCTTGAGGCAGGGTTCCAGGAGCAGCATTCGCAGCCTTATGAAAAGGACCAAGGGAAACCCTAGCCCTTCCACCTTGTGAGCACTTGGCAAACACCATCTGTGGATGACGCAGCCTTCCCCAGATCCTGAATCTGACGCTGCAGATCCCCCAGCCTCCAGAACCGTGAGAAATAAATGTCCATATTCATAGGCCATCCAGTCTGTGGAGTTTTGTTACACAAACAAACAAAAAAAATTCAGACACCAGATTTTGATGCACTGAAGCCAAGGAGACCACAGAAAAGAGTAGTATTTCAAAGCCAGCTCAAGTCCAAGGACACTTCACACCTCCAAGTCCCCTTGCTCCACTCCAAAGAGGTGTGCCCGTCTCCTGCTGGGCTCTGGTTCCCTCACTACCTTGTGCGTATGCACGCACGTGTGAATTCTCATGGGAAATCTCCACCAAGTGAAATTCTCCATCTCATTCCTGACAGAAATATTCAGATAAGAAGACCCCCCAACCACACACAGGCAGGGGTCACACTGGCCGGGAGTAGGTCACTCCAAGGCTCACAGAGCACCAGAAGGCCCCACTCCCTTTAGATGGGCTTGTCCGGGATCTGTGCCCACTGCTTGGATGAATGCTGTTGACTACAGGGATCAAATATGAGGACTGACCTGCGTGGTGACATTCCCGCCCTGTAACAGGGCATCCCAACCTCACCGGAACCACCGTGAGCACTCCCAGAGAAGGGCGATGTCCAGGGGACGGCCAGGGGATGGGATACAGACACACAGGACCACGCTGGAGTGCCACTTCCCAACCTGGGGCTCAGCAAGGTCAGTTGGTAGGGAGAGGAATGAATCCTCAAGAGCCTGCAGGGTCTAAGAAGCCCTCAAATCCTGCCATTTCCCTCCTCAGGAAATCTCCATGGGATCTCCAGGGACCATTTCCCTGGACAGTTCATCTGCTTTGCCAGAAGTGGAGGCGTCCTCTCTGGTTTGAGCTGACCTGTCCCACTTTATTCTTAGTAAATGGACAGACATTCTGTTCCGCAGATGGTCTCTGTGCCTGCCACCTCCAAGCAGCCTAACATGCTGCTCTCCACAGCTCTGCCTCCATGGCCAGCCACCCCCTCTTCACCACGCAGGACAGCAGCTTCCCTCTGGGGGACGGCAGGCATGGCTCATAGACGCACCCCTCAGCCAGGGCCCCATTGCCACATCCTCCTCCTCTCTGCCTGTGATGGTGAGAGCCACCCTCCTGCAATGCTCAGCCACACGTGGACCCTCCACTAGAGCTGTTCCTGCCACGCTGGCCAGAGACTCTCTCTTCACAAGTCCCAAAGCACCACTTGGTGCCATGTGTCAGGTCGCTGATTAAAACTGAGGTGATGCGCTTAAAGCATCCACACAGGATCTCTTTCCTTTTCAGTAATCATAAATAATAATCATCACGGTTGTAATGATGCCAAGTCTCAATTCCCCTGCTAAGCTGGACAGATATTTGTAGAAGGAACCAACTGGTAGGATGAGTGGACGGAAACAGGTGCCAACAGTGGACGGGCTGTTTTCACGTTGGAAGCTTAGGATGAGTGTATGTGTGGGGGTGGGGGTGAGGGTGTTTGGGAAATCTACCCCATCTGCTAAATGCAAATCCTCAGACGTTTGGGAATACCTCTGCTGGAGACCTCCCGTCTATCAACGCCATTCAATTTATCAATGCACTTTGCTTGTTCCATGAAAAGCAATCACACATCTTTTTAGGTCCTTTTCTTTTTTCCAAAATTACAAAATATTTTAGATCACATGAGCGTTACTGGTCCAAAATTAAGATAGGAGAGGACAGCAAAGCCCCCGAGGGTGTGCTGCCGGCAGGCCAGGGGTGCTCACTAGCTGGGGAGTCGCTCTTGTCCCGCTGACGGAATGCAGTGCCCACATCCAGGCCTCAGCCTCCACAGAGCCTCGGTCCAGGGGAGAGTGCGCCACGTCCCCAACACCCTCACACAGCGAGAGCCGACTGCCACGTTGTGACCTGGTGAGATACTGCAGGCCCTGGGAAGTGTGGAAAGCACTACCTTAAGTTAAGCAGAGATCTTTGTCACCAAATTCTGCCACAGGGGCAGCACACGGCTCACCCTGAGGGTAAATGTGTGTATTCCATGTAAATGTATATAAACAGAGTGCAGGTATTTGAACATGCTAGAAGCCCTGGACAGCCTCTGATAAGGAACATCTCTTCGTATCTGCAGTACATTGAAAATCCAGGGGTGCCCAAGTCCTTTCCATAAAGTGGTGTAGTGCTGGCCTCTGTCCCCTGCACATCTGCCCGTCCCTCTAGATGTGCCCCATCAGTACCACACATCATTCCATCCCAGAATGTGGACGCAGCATGGACTCTGCATTGCCAAATTCTCGCCTCACTTTTTGCAAACTTCCGGCTTGTGCTGCTTCTGGTTCTTGTTGTTGGCTGAATCCATGGATGCGGAATCCCAGGATATGGAGAGCCAACCACACAAGTGTGCCTGTGTGTGTGATTGATTTCTTTCTCTCTCTTTTTCTTATTTGTGTGTTTGTGTGTGTGTGTGTGTGTGTGTGTGTGTGTGTGTGTGTGTGCGCGTGCACGCACACACCAGGATGGAACCCAGGGTGCTTTACCACCCGGCCACATCCCAGCCCTTTTCTATTTTAAATAGGCTCTGATGGGTCTTGAACGTGCCTCTGCCCTGAGTAGCTGCATCGCTGCATAATACCAGCTTGTGTGTGTGATTTCCGGCACGTCGGGATTTATTTGAATGCCTTCCACTGAACCTGGGTTGAGGACGTGACCACCTTTGGCTTGCATTCCCGACTTCCCCGAGAACAGCTCTGGAGGTAATGAAGCATTGTCGAGCACACACTGAAGAGTTTTCGCTACCACCAGAAAGCATGAAATATTTATTCAAGTGTCTGCATTTCCATTTCTGAGTAGATGAGAATTAATTTTCGGCCTCTGCAGATTGTGAGCAGCAGCTCTTGGCTAGGAGTCTGGGAGCGGGCTGGCTTTGAGGAGACGAGCTGCATTAAGCACAGACGACCAGCCAGGGAATTGGCTGAGTTGGGGTGGATTAATGCAAGCTGCTAGCATTAACTTTTTACATACTCCTTTCCTGATAATAACAGGGAAGAGCAGACACGGTCTTGAAATTTTTGGCAATAAAATTAGCTTTAACATATGAGTCACATTTTTTTTTCTAAACATCGAAGGGGAGGAAGGGAAGCAACCCATAATAATTCAGAACTTCTCCTAACAGGAAACAGAGGGACAGGATTGACTAGCATGTGCCTGCCACTCCAGATCCAGGCCCTTCCCCTCTAAAGTACCACGTGCCCATGGTGGCCATCATACTGCCTTCAATTAGTGACGGTCATGCTATCCCCAACCACACAGACTCTTAAGTGATACAGGGTGTCAATGTCCCAAGTCACCAGGGAGGGAAGTGACGATAGAGCCTGAAACCAGGCTATTCACAGCCCCTGGTACCTTCTGTCCACCTGCCAGTCACTGTCATTCAGAAATGCATAATCCCCAATCTGTGCATTGGGGTTATGACCCCTTCATCACGGGCTGTAAAGACTGAACGATTTCCACCATACGCAGACCTGTTTCTGTGTCTGGCACAAAGGTGGTGGATACATATCAGATGGTACCTACTGAAATTATAAAGTATTTGACATGAAAACTCACTCTAGGTATTAACTAATATATCACATGAGGCCAAAAGCTCTGGCTGGAAAGGGAGAATTCTGATAGCTGAGTGATTTGGCCTCTTGCGGGTAGAAAATAGCAGCAACTGCCCCTGCACAGCTGGTGGTTGGTCTCAGCCACTCAGGCCCCCGGACTGGCTTACTGACCACCATTTGCCAAGCCCTGGATCTCAGAAGCATTATTAGCTCTAGGTTGGTTCTTGCCAATGCTCTGAGGCGGTGGGTGAACAGGAGTCTACTGCTCTGGTGGAAATTCAGGGAAGAGCTCTGTCCCTAGGGCTAGGAGGCCTACAGGAGCCGGGCGGGGGGCTTTATGAAGGGAAGTCCTCAAGCTCTCTTCATCTTGGTATTTTCTTGCATTTAAAACAAGTTCTGCAGGAAAGCCTGGTTCCCTGCTCCCTGAGGAGGTAGCCATGGAGGGTTCTATCAGCTTCTCCTTTGATTGTTACACACACATGCACACGCATGCACACACACCCCTACACAAATACACAAACCTAGAAAACTTCTGAGACAGTGTGTATGGAACTGGATGTAAGAAGAACAAGGAGCCATGTGAACTGGACAGTATCAGGGTTACTCCTTCCCCACCCTGGGGACATGAGCCATTTGTTATACCATTAGTGAGCGCCGTGACTAACACATCCCCACTGTCACGTGACACTGAGCCTTCTGTGCAGCATCTGTTGGATCCAGCTCTCTGTCCATATCTCTGCCACTGCCAGGCCTAGCCTGGTCCTCTCTGTCACTGGTCTGTGACAATGGCCTCTGAATGGTCGCTCTGCTTATGTCTTGTCTTTGACATCTACATCTTCACTGAGCATAAAGTTCCTAAAACGAAAGTTGGACATTTCATTCCCCACTTTTAGAAATCATTGGTGTCCACAGGAAAAGCCTCGCACGGCTTAGCCTGGCACTGACGGCGGCTCACGCTCGCGTCCTCTCCTGCTGCTCGACATGCGTTTACTTTGGCTCCAAATGAGTGGTCCCTAATTTCCTTCTACTCATCTTCCCCGCTACATGTGCAGTACTCATGATCCTTCTTTTCTTTTGGTGTTCAATTCCCACCCGTTCCTGACGTGGCAGCCTTGACCCTTCCCCCACCCCCACCTGAGCTTCTATTCTCTAGCCCTCTCCTCAGAGTATGTGACTAACACGGCCACCTTCCTACAGACAGACACTCCTCCAGCGCACAGCACCACGGTCTTCATCTTTGTGGCCTCCTGACTCTCGTGCGATGCCCAGGACATGGTGCTGAGCTTAACACGCAGAACAGCCAGGCCCAGGAAGGAGGAGGAGGAGGATGAAGGAAAAGGAAGAGGAGGAAGAATAGAAAGAAAGAAGAAAGGGAAGGCAGGAGGGAAGGAAGAGAGGGTGGGTAAGGAAAGGTGCTGTGCATCCAAGGGCTACCTTCACGCATCCAGAGCCTCAGCTCAACCTCCGCTGCCGTGAGAGCCGCAGGCTCAGTGGGAAGCACACCTGGTGCCCGTCCCGGCTCTGCTGCTCGACAAGCCAGGCAGCCCTCTCCAGGCCTCCATTTCCTCATCTGAAAACAGCGATGCTCACCCCACGCAACAGTCAAAAGGCTTGAAGGAAACGTGTTCCTGGAGGGTGGAGCTGGAGTGGGCGCACAGCAAGCACAGGGGCTGCCACCGATAGCTGGCCTCAGCACCCTCTGGCAACGGGAAGGGGCCAGAGTTCAAGTGCACCACCGAGACGAGGATCCTTTCCACTGCTTCCCGTGTCATCGCATCGTTGCTCCCAGGGGACCCTGCTCTTGCTGGCACCCCACCTAGCTCCTCTGAGCAGCTCCCCATCCCTCACATCTGTTCCCAGGGAAATCCTTATCAAAGGTCAGCAGAAATTAGTTCTCTTAACCGAGAGGGCAAGGCAGCCAAAGGTAGGTGGGAGCTGGATTTCCTAAGCAATCAGAACACCTAACCGTCCTGTCCCTTGACTTCCCAGTGGCGGGAGGTCTGCTTAAACTCCAGCCCCAGTCCCCCTCTGGTGTCACGGAGAGGTCTCACCTGTCCTCCTGCGGGCAGTTCTCCCTCTTGGCACACCCTCAGGAGGGGCACCTGACTCCAGGGCTACCCCGACAGCCACCTTGCTTCACCACCTTTACTACCAGGGAAGGGAATCTGGTTTGCACAGCTCTTTCCTCTCCTCCCCCACCCTGCCCTGCCTGCTGGTTCCAGGAGGAGGATGAGACCATCAGCCTCCCTCTTCAGTAGGTGTTTGCTGGGTGGGCTGGGCTTTCTGCCCCTCTGAGGCCCTTGGCCGGCTCAGTGTTCAGCAGAGACCCAGACTGTCCCCGTGGCACTTCCTGCTGGGGGTGCGGTGCCTGGGACGCCCTGGAGCCAGCCCCTGGGTAATCGTTCCTCTGACAGTGCTGAGCGCCAGTCTCCAGAAGCATCATTCTCTCCCAGCAACTCACAGCCATCCATTTTCTCGCTTGAAATACAATGCCCAGGGAGGACCAGTGAGGAAGAGCTACAGGATGCGACTCATAAGACTCTCTCCTTTTGTATCTCTTGCTCCTTCTGCTTAAGACATCCTTACCCATGATTTGTGTATTGACACCCTCTGGATATGGAAGAGCTCTGGATGTAGGAAGAAAATAGACATTTTGATGGATGTCTTCTTATTTTTCTGTCATTCACTTAATAACATCTTATTCCAAACCATAATAGCAAGCAGTTTTTAGATTGCATCTTGCAAGGGAGAAAATATGTTAGAAATAGTGCTGCTTTGCATAATTTTATCTCTGGTGTTGTTTAGGAGGAAGGAGACTCATGGAGACACCTGGGAGCCAAGGAGAAGGGAGTCTTTCCATAAGGTGTGGGGGTGGGGAGACTAATTGGATTGGAGTTAATTTTCTGAAATGCAAATTGTGGTCATTTCCTATGAAACATGCTGACCCTGCAAATTCAATCCATGTGCAAAATGTTGAACTCGAAGATTTTTTTATGGTTTTCTTATTGATATTTTCCTTCTGCAAAGTATCCTAAATTCGCAAGGACTTCCAAAAAGTGTAATGAGATGTCAAAAGTCGGGCCTTCTGGTCTGTCTTCTTACTTTCATTCACTGAATTCTGTGTGTCTACTTTGAGTTCTAGATGCATGGTCTGGTTTCTGTGTTGGGATAAATACCATGGTAAACATCTCCCCCACTCCTTCCCTCTTCTGTGCCTCCTTCCTTAATTCATCAAGAATTTATTACAAATGTTACAGTATTTTTAGTTTAAAAAGAAATGTTCAACGGCCAGGAAAATTTAAGTGATTGGCATTTGTAGTTACTATTTGTTCCCGGGAGTGCTAAGACATTGTTAGAAATTAAAAATCTCTTTCCATTTGTGGCTACATGGATGAAACTGGAGATCATCACACTCCGTGAAATAATTCAGAAGGACAAATACCAGTGCTCCAACTTGTACGTAGAACCTATAACAACTGAATCAGAAGCAAGAGTAAAGGTATCTATGGAGGCTGGGGTTGGGGGCTGGGGAGATGAAGGTCAACAGCATGAAGCTCAGTTAGACAGCAGGAAAACATTTTTTTTTCTTTTATTTCTTTTTCTGAGGTCAATTGCACAGCATGAAGGATATAGCTGATAACTGAATATATTTAAATGTATCGTTGATACTTAATACTTAACTTTTGCTCATAAAGAAACTGTCAAATATTCTGATCACCAAAAAATGTCAAAAAAGATTTTAGGCAATGAATATGTTAATTAGCTGGATTTGTTCATTCTGCATTATATTTAAAATCACGACACTGCTTATACCCACATATCTACACAGCTCTGAGCATAGACAGCTATAATCATAGAAAGCCAGCTCTCTTCTCTGACCTCTTGGGCCAGGTTCATGGATGACGGCAGAGGCAGCTGGCCCATTCCCAGTTCTCGCTCTAAGACATGAAATAGTGGCTGATGTTACACTTTTCTGCTTGTCCTAGATAGGGTGTTAATTTCCTCCAGCAGACACGGTTGATCAACAGCTGAATCAAGGTTCCAGCACCTGCTAAAGGCTCTTGCTGTCACCAGAAATGCTGCATCCAACCTCAGCTATTCGATTCAGGACTCTGGGCGATGTTCCCGCCTGCACCCACCCCTGGCCCCAGGTGAAGTTGCCTGGGCACTCTGGGCTGCTCCCCTTCCTCATTTGGTTTCGGATGGGCAAGGCTGCCCTTTTCTTTCTGTTCCATCAGATTTGGGAACAGGTGGGAATAATGGTGTCAAGGGTGACACTCTCCAACCACTGCTTCCTTCCTTGGCTAGGTCCTGTTTGGTACCATCATAAAAAAATAAAAAAGTGCCAACTTTTCAGCCTAGTGGCCAAATATTAAAACAGACAAAATCTGGATATCTACCCTAGCCATTATCTGTCTCAACTGGTTGCATGAAGAGGAAATTACATGCAATCTTTAACCCAAATTAAAAGGTTTCTCAGCATTATAGTGAATGAGCTGGGAATAGCTTTGAACCTCAGTCTTCATGCGTATTAGCAATCCTTTTGCCAAAACACCCCCTGCCTCCTAAGAGCACACAATTATACCTCTCTGAAGCACCTACAGTAAGGAGCTCTGCTAAGCTATCCTTTCAAATGGTGATCCCTTACAAAACACAGAGGGACACAGGCCTGGACGAAAGGATACTGTCAAATATGATTTTGACTTAGTGGCTCTGATTTTTATCTTTTGTACTGTGCAAAGAAAAAAAAGGCAGTAATGTTTTATCAGCAGCTACATGGGTAAGCATATTGTACCCTTCAATTAGATTTCCTTTATCTAGTGCTTCCTCCTGCATTAAGTGAAAAGCTGCCTCGTGTCTCTCCCATCCCCAGGCAGGCACGCAAGCCCATGTGAGGGTTCCAATATGCTTTATTAAACAGAAAATTAATATAATGTTATTGTGTCAGCTGGCAGCTCCTTGAGAGTTAAAGACCTTGCAGGGTTTTTTTATTATTATTATTATTATTATCAGAACCAACTTCCAGCTTCTGGGAACTGGCAAACTGGAGAATTCAATATACATGCTTTCCCCTGGGGGGAGACTGTCCAATCCCCGAGAGAGGCTTTGGAGGCAACCACATGATTCCAGAATGATGAGTAATTACAGGAATTGAGCTAAGCACCTGGCTATTTCCTGGGCAGGAGTAAACCTGGAATTTCTATGGTTCTAACCTGATGTTATCTGGGGACACCGACGTGGTTGCCATCTATTTGCCCAATAACTGTTCACGAGTCCCTGCTTTGCCAGGTTCGAGGGGAGAGCCATGAGTGGCACCCTAGCCTTCAGGGAGCTGACTGTCTGCTAGGGGAGGACAGAGGACAAGATAATGACACATGGCAGGTCCTGTTGCTCTCATCTATCCAGTCCACACTCTGCAGCTCCATTTTCCTGGCAAACAGTGACAACTGCATCTAGTGATGTGCCCGGCCCTGAGCCCATCTGCCAGCTTCCTTCAAAGGCAGCAGGGAAAGGCCAGGAACAATCCTCTGGACAATGAAGGGTATGCAGAACTCTACCAGGGACTCAGGGAGAGCTCTTGCTCTCTTGGGAAAAGGAAAAGGTGGGAGGACAGAGATAGCCAGTGCTGCCTCCCCTTCCACCTGTCCTACTGAGCGGGGATAGGGCAGGGACATCATTGTGGCTGGGATGGGTGCAGCCATATTGCACTCATGAGGTGACAAGCACGAGCGTGACAGCTGACATGCAGAGTAGCAAAACACAAGGTCAGAAAAGCCCTGCCTCCCTGAGGATTGCATTGAGACCCTGAGCCAGAAATCACCCCAAAGCCTTGGTGCTGTTAACTAAGGGGAAAGCTTTATTTTAAATTTTAAACCACTCCTCGTTCAATTTTCTATGACTAGTGTGGCTGCATCTATACCTAATTACACAAGCACAAGAGCTAACCAAGGCTGCATATAGGACGCAGAGAAAGGTTCCTTTCCAGTGTTGGGAAGGTCAAGGAAAGTCACTGAGATGCTGCACCTCCTCCAGGAACCACATGAGACCAGCTTCAGTGAGAGCACTGGTGTCTTCCTGGGAGGGTGTCAAAGAGGACAGAGGGAGGCTACCAGAGGACCACCAGGTCCAAGGCTCAGGCAGGAGGGCACCAGGCCCGCTGGGTGTACCTCAGGGGTAAATATAAGGAGGCGAGTGGGGAGAAGAGGGGACAGAAGAAGAGCGGGCGTGGGAGTGCAGAGCTAGATTCAGAACCCAGAGCAGGCTGGGAGGACAGCCATGTGAGAAGAAGAGAGCTAAGGAGTGTCGTTCAGAGGGACCGACAGGAGCAGGAGAAGGGGGCTCAAGGAAGATCAGCTGGGGTGCAATCTTATAATTATTCAGACTGTTTAAACCCAGAGGCTACTGAGCAGGGTTTGGGGGGTTTTGTTTGGGGCCCGTGGGGGAGGAAGACTTGCATCCTAAGCCCTGTGCAGAGGATATTTTACTTAATTTCTATACAATCCACTGGGTTAGGCTTTATAACCCCATTTTAGAAATGAGGAGACAGCATGGGGACCTTAAGTAGTTACAGACACGAGGTTTGGTTCCCAAGGCCATGTCCACCTGCCACTTCAGCCCCACTCCCATGTAAAAAGGTAGCCTTTACCAAGAACACGCGGGACTGCGTAACCTGGATTCTGATGCAGGGATCTGGAGGTCACACACATGCATACACAGACAAGAAAGTCCTCTCTTGACCATAGGGGAACACCAAGGGGAAGGACGCAGGGGGAATGACCAGGCCTGTACATTGTCAGTAGGCATGGGCCCTGCCAAAAACACACACCTCAACAGGAGGTCCAGCTGGGCCCCCTTGCCCACTAGATCACCCATGGGTTTACCTAACCATGGACCAAAAATATTTTGGGGAAAAAAAGAATTACACTGAACACGTACAGACTTTTTTTTTTCTTGTCTTATTCCCTACGTGATACTGTGTATACCATTTAAATTGAATTAGGTTTTGTAAGTAGTCTGGCGATGACTTAAAGCATGGGCAGGGTGCGCAGAGGTTCTAGGCAAGCTCTGCTTCCTGTCATGTAGAACAATCACATCCACAGACTGTGATGCCCCAGGGGGTCCTGGAGCCAATCTCCTCAGAAACCAAAGGACCACCGCACTCAGGTCTGTGGGAATCAGAAAACTTGTCCTCAGATCCCCTAAGACAGATCACCGAGAGACATTTTTTCTTAGTACCAGGGGTTGAACCTAGGGGTGCTTAGACACTGAGCCATATTCATAGCCCATTTTATTTTTTTATTATGAGGCAGAGTCTCATTTGCTTAGGGTCTTGCTAAGTTGCTGAGACTGGCCTTGAACTTGTGATCCTTCTGCCTCACCCTCCAAAGTCGCTGGGATTACAGGTGTGAGCCACCACAAGATAATTTTAAAATACTCCTCAAATGCACATTTTTTAGCCATTTCCTAAGTCGTCGGGGCTGTTCTAATTGCCTGCCGCACATTAGCTCAGTCAACACATCACTTGGGAAACCTCTGTAGCAGGATGTTTGTGTTCTTGGTAAACCCCGTAGAGGTGGCCACCACAGGGGGAGGGGAGGGAGCAGCTGCCACCTGCATCTGCCATTGAGAACCTCCACAGCAGTGGGCAGGAAACAGGCATTCCCTAAGGGCAGAGCCCCTGGAGAGAGGGCAGGCAGGGAGGGAAGCAGGAACCATCTGGGAAGCTGGCACAGAACTGACTGTGCCTTAAGAAGCCCTGAGCTAATGCCATCAAGGAGGGTATTTAATGGCATCACCCAGGAAGGATGGTGGCCGTCTGCTTCTGCCCAGCAAGGAAATCCATTTTCACTTAGGACATCAACCCAAAGTTCCACAGCCAGCCAGATGAAGCCCACAGCCCATCTGGACAGAGCCCAGCTGAGCGTGCGGATAGCTGACACTTGTCAAGGAGGAACTGCCTGCTCGAGAATTAGCCCAACCACCTCTACCCAGTGGCTGAGCCGGGGCTGCAGGTGCCAGCCACAGTCAGGAGGACGCAGAGCTACCCAACTGGAGGGGCCATTCCTGGGCAGTTACCAGGTCCCATCAAAGCCCTGGACAATCAGGATGGTGCCCAGCAGGCTGGATGCTGGCAGTAGACACCCTCTATGGTTAGTGTGCATTGCCAGTTGAACATCTAGCTGCCCTGCTGGGGAGCAGGCAGCCAGCTGCATGCCAACTGCCTTCCAAGGGTTGTTGGTGGCCCTCCAGGGACACCAACTAAGATCCAGGTCTGGAAGCAAACTTCCAACAAGGGCTTCAGCGAAGACAGAACACCTTTATTTCCTGGTGCTCATTCATTCATTCACTCAACAAGCATATATTGAGCACCCACTGCATGCCAAGAAATGCTGTAAATGCCTAGAGTTGAGTCAGGTCACAGACATACAGAGATCCCTGATGCTCATGGAGGTGATGGTGGGAAGGAGACAGAGACGTGAGGCAAGGAAACTAGGTGGGAAGGTGATGCAGGTCACACATGACGGAGCAGGGACAGTGGAGCAAGAGCAGGGGAGTCAGGGCCCAGGGGAGAGGTGACTTTCAAGCCCAGCCTTAGGTGTCAAGTGGGAGTCAGGCAGTTACCTAAAGAGGCCCCTGTGGGTGCCAGGGACACGCCCAGGGCAGGCTGCACTGGTCTAAGGAGTGGTGGGAGGAGAGGAGAATGCGGCCTGGCAGCAGGGACATGGGGACGAGAGCCGGAATCCTGGAGTCTCCAGGATCCATCAGGTGGACGCTCTCCGGGGTTCCCAGCAAGTCCTTAACCCTCGCAGGGCTCTCCTCCCTGGGTCAGCAGGTTCACTGTGGCTGCCCTGGGTTCTACTGAGGAGGTGGTGCTCTGGGGTGTGTAGCTGTCCTGCGGCAAAAAGCATCCTGGGCACCTGTCTGCCTGCCCCGTGTCTTATTTCATCCTGGATCTGCAGCCCTGGATGAGAACCTGCTAAGCCCTTGGAGGGGCTGTTGGAGAGGGGACTCAGGGAGACTGTGACTCCCGGACTTCCTGGGGCAAGGCATCTGCCGCTTGACTGAGTGACATGTCCCTTCCTTGGAGGGGAGAGTTGGGCCAGGCATCCTCAGACTGCCGTCTGTAGAGACAGGGACGAGTACAGATGGATCTGGAAGAACCACCAGAAGCAGATGCTAACCTGAGGGGAACCTGTCCACTCCCTGTAGGGCCCTTCAAGGTTCCTGGGAAGAGATACAATCTGCCCAGGGCCCAGGGTCACTGCCGTCCAGAGAACAAGAGAAACTGGGACATCTAACCTGGACAAAAGGGCCTCCCTGCTCTGAAGCAGGCCCAAGTCCCAGTGCTGGGGTCCACACGGAGTGGCTTCCTGCAGCCTCCTACTGCGTCCAGACCCAGACAGCCCGTGAGGAGCCAGAATTCAGCTCACGCCTCATCCGTGGGGTTTCTCTGTTCCAAGTGGCCAAAAACCAGCAGTTTTCGAGTGTTTTTTGTTTTTTTCTGAAATGCTAGAAATGTGCTTTTCATCTCTCTCTGTCCTCAAATGGCCTGATGGACAGGAGGAAGGCCAAGTAAGGCCTACACTCATCAGGATGCCCCTCCCCACACCCCCAGGAAGGCCCTTTCTGCACAGGCCTCAGGGGCAAGGCTGGCAGGAGGTGCCTCAGGAGCCCCAAGCACTCCTGAGTGCCTCCGCAGACAGCTGTCATCGGCCTCTTGATTTAATCCTACCCCACCTCCCCCACTTGGTGGTGGACATCGAGCTGATGGACCAGGCACACTCCCATCTGCACACGGGTGCCCCACCTCTGACTTTCCATCCCTGTCCTATGCCCGGCACCTTCTCCCCATGTTAATCTCCACTGGCAGCACAGGCCCTCTGCCTTCTGCCCCACCCAGAGGGCCACCTGAGCCACCCAAGCCTCCAGCAGGTCTGCTTTGCCCTCAGGTTCCTCACAGTGGGGAGAAGAGTTCTGGGCTCTGGGCTTTAACTGGAGGCCATGTGGCCACAAGGGTCAGGGAGGGACTCTAAGCAACAGAGCTGCAGGTAGTGTTCTCAGGGGACATGGGGACATTGGAGATGGGCACAAACCTCCTGGACATCAGTGCTGCCCTTCCCTCGACATCCCTCCTGACAGAAGGTGGTCGAGGCCTTCAAGGTGTTCAGGGGACAGCAACATCCAACCAGGCAGAAGAGGAGTAAGAGGCAGGAGCAGGTGGGCAGGGCCCCCAGCAAACCCTCCCTGGCTGCCACAGGTCCCCTTGGGAAGCCTCTTGTGGCTTGGGCCTTCCCTTGGCTTTCGTCTCACTTAATATGAAGAGCGTCCCTCCTTCCTCATGGCCTGGCCCAGTGTGGCCTCTGGACTCCGACCTCTGTGCCTGAGCTCTGATCTCCTGTGAACTTCCTCTCGGTCTTGATCTGGCTTTGTCCTAACCCCGTGTTCTGACCCCAGATCTTCCTCGAGTACCACCGTGGGCTCCTGATGTTTCTTCCCTGGAAGGTCAGTGGGATTCCTTCCACCAACGTCTCAGTGGTCTGCTGAACCAAGCACTGGGTCCAGCCCTGTTTGTGCTGGCTTCAGGCCCAGGCTGTGGCCAAGCCCCAGGTCCCTTGCCAACCAGGAGTGCCTGTCCTGTGAAGGACAGGCGAGGATATCAAGCACACACAGACGCACTCAAAGGGTCGGGAGTCTCCATCTTCACTCTCAAAAGAAAGTTGTCAATGGCGGGTGGAAGTCTTGTCCCTGAACAGCACATCTTTCCTAGGTCGGGACCGCTCTTTCCCACCAGCCTCTCCCTCCTCGACTGGCTATAATCGCCATCTTCCCATCACCAGAATCTGCATTTAGACAGCGAGGAGGGATCTGTAGGGCTAAGGCCGGATTTCCTTCACATGTTCATCCTAAACACATTCTGGTGCCCTGATGTTGGACAGGTCCCTTGGAGCTGTCTGTTAGTCCCCAGGCCCCTCGGCAGCCAGTAAAGTCTCTCAGGACAGACCCCTTCTGCAGCTGGTGGATTCCATCCACTGTGGCTAATTCAGACAGGCACCTCCTGCTGAAGGACCCTTCCCTCTGAGAGCATCACGTATTGACGAGGCTGCTGTTGATGATGATGATGGTGCTGACGATCGATCATGTTGACAGTGACAACAAGATTGCCGTGAAGGTGACCAAGTGATGTATATGAAAATGCAAAGTGAGCCGCACAGTGTCAAGCTGGATTTATCCAGCTGACCACCTGGGGAAACAGCCAACAAGCCCCCCCCCCGGCCCCGCCCGCCAGGATTAAGTTCCTTCCTCGTCCAGGGCTGGGCACGTGGCTCAACTTCCAGAAGGAGCTATCCTCCTGGAAAGTGCAAGTCATGGTCCTTCCCTGTCCCACCAGCAGGGTTAGTGTGGAGCCAGAACATTCTGGAAAGCCATTTGTCCATGTAACATACTGTCCAGGTGTACAGGACGGCTGGATTCATCCAGGAATTTTCAAACATGGGGAGATCATGGAAAAAATCCTTTTGTAAAGCAAAAAAAGATCCTGTTCCATATACTTTCCTAAGTTCAGAACATGTCAAATTTAAACCTGCTCAATGAACTGGCTGTGAGTCTGCACTGAGGTTAACATCAGTCAATAGCGACTTGTCAAATGAATGAATGAGTGAGTGACAGCTGGCGTCAGAAAGACATGGCTGTGTTCTTACCGCCTCACTCCCATGAGATGTTTTTAGATTCCACCGTATAATTAGCTCTGTGGACTATCACCAAGCAGCATAAATCTTTATTGGTACTATTAAGGGTATCTGAATTATTGAAAAATCACTCTTCCTACAAAGTTTTATTAAGAAGTGTGACACATGTTATATGGTGTTTCTGTTAGTTGAGCAGCGAGTGAGTGAAATACAGACAAACACAGAGAATCCACTAGGGCTGATGGTGCGCAGGCTCCCGACGTGGCCTCACTGTGGCCCTGGCTTGTCTCCACTCTGTACCTGAGCTCTGGGGGCTGAAGATGACCCTGCCAGACTGCCACGGTCCAGCCACCAGCTCCTCGCTCCACTCAAGGCAACCCCAGCCCTTCTGCCCCTGGCTGCAGCCCCTTCTCCTCCCACTCTGTGGCAAGTCCTAACCGCAGGGTAGATGTTGCCCACAGGCCCAGCCACGGCAAGATCCTGGCTGTTCATCGCAGCTGCCAAGGAAGCAGCCGCCGTCTGGTTGGGCGCCTGGAATTCTGCTCAGGGCGCTTTCCTTGTTCCCCTTTGAGTCCTGCAAAGACATTCCTTCCTGCCCAGAGCTCGGAGCACCCCACAACTGCAGGACCCCCCTGCACCACAGTGTGCTGCTCTCAGCGCAGACAGAATGTTCCCCCAGTGCGTTCTCTGGCCTGACCTTAACACTGGAAAAATTAATGGACGGGAGATGTGTGCTCACTTCTCAAAGGACTTCTCTTACAAAGCTGCAGCGGGAGGAAGCCCAGTCCGATGGCAAACGTGATGGCTGGCTTAGATGATGACCAATTCAGATAATTGGCCAAGGGCCTCTCCTCTCGCCGGCATCCCCCTGCCACACGGTGGGGAACCAGCCGATCATTCCATCAATACATTTATTTTGTCAGCTGTCACTGTGTGGCGTCCACACGTCTCAGCTGGGTGACTTAGGCTGAGAAATGGAAACCTGCCAATATCAGAATCACATCTCCGGCCTTTCATGTCATATGGATTTTCAATGAATTTCTGCCTGGCTTGGCAAATCTAAGGGATGACCTTGCTTTTAGCTGCTGGGTCCCTTTAATTATGACTATCAATCCCACCCAGCTCGAGTCCCTGCACTTCTAAACCAGGAGCTCAGCAAGTTCCACTGTGAGGTTTTCATACAGTGCTACCCTGCACCCTTGCCCATAAACCACGCAAGCGCACTCTCTCTCCCTCTCTCACACTCTCTCATATACACACACTCATCTAAGACCAATTTGAACTACTTCTTTTCCTCAGGGGACATGTGCAGAACCACGCACAGGTTTATGCTCACATGACTTTTCATGCATAACCTTTCCCCAGGATAACTTCACTCCTGTGCTGATAAAAGCCAAAGTAAGTTCTTAGTGATGCTAAAGCACAAAACCATGGCCCACTCAGAACTAAGACTGAGGCTCCCAAACCAGAGCCCTTAGGTTTCTAGCCAAGTGAATCCACCCTGCGGGTGCAGGAGGTGGGCAGCAAGACCAGGCAGAGGGAGAGTGAACTCCAAGTCAGATGCAGATCCACCCACCAGCTGGAGCACCGTGGGATCCTGGGCCCTTTCACCACCTGCAGGAGGGCTGTGCTAACTGAGGCTCACCCAGGGAGCCCCAAGAGGGAGCCTCTTCATTGGTGGTCCCCTGAAGGTCTGCTATAGCTCACACTCTTACCCCAGTTAATCACTGGGAAAGTAATAAGCAAAATGGCTCAAGCTTAGCTGGAAGTGGTCCTTCATCTCCTGACCCCTCTCAAAACCATAACAAAATGGTACAGAGAGGCTACTAATTTCCAACATATACTGTCTTGAAATAACTGTCACTGACTTGAAAGATGATATTATACCACTTTCCTTGCAGCTAGATGTAGACATAAAAAAGTTATGGCCATTTATATATAAACAAAATGGAGAAACTTTCAGGAAGTATCTCTAAAAGGAGTCAATCCCTCTTTCCTTCTGCTTTCTCCATCTTGTTACCTGGAACACTGGATGTGAAGACAGATGCTCAGCAGCCATCTTGGATTCTAAGGACAGGTTCACAGTCTAGAACACAGAGCAGGAGTCTGACATCTTTCTGTGATGGCCTCACCAACAGGGGATGCTTATTCCTGAACTTATTTTATATGAGCTGGAAGAGCACTTATTTCCCATCACGTTAAGTTACTTGGGAAATTTGTCTTACAAACAGACAAATCATTGGTGCACCTGCATGCTTCACTCCTCTCTCCAAATTCCGTTTGAGGACCAGCCAGATTAAGTAAACTCTGGCCAGTCCTCCTCCTCACATGTCACTCGGGATTCAGAGCTCCAGGGTGGACATTCAATGAACTCAGCTGAGATCAGGTATCTAAGATGGCTCTTCCAGAGAGCAAGGGCATTAAAACTGAAGAAAGGTGTCCTAGAGCCTCCTGGGTTAAACACACCTTTGGGATGCAAAAGGGAGTACCCCAGAAAGAAATGGAGGTGCTGCAGACAAGCATGTGTGAAAGAAACTGTCACGCTCCTCCTCCTGCAGGGCAGCGGACACTTGCAGGTCAGGGTGGGAGCAAAGCCATGTGGCTGCCATCAGGAGAGCAGGGTCTCTGGCTGTCAAACAGGGACAACCACAGATCCTCGTGGCACCTGTGTGTTTGCAGCACAGAGCAGAGTCGGGGCTGCCTCAGTCAAAGCTGCTGCAAAACCACACGGCCAGGTGGGCCAGCAGCTTCCCATCACCCAGGACACCCAGGCAACCCACTGACAGGAGGAAAGGGTAGAGTGGGCAGAAGTTCCTGCCGATGACCGGAAGGCCCACTCTTGGGGACTCACGCCAGGGACCACAGCAAGAAGGAAGTCGCTCTCCCCATGGAAGGGTGCAAACCAAGGAGGAGACTGGGACCCCACAGTTCCCCTCAAGGTCACCATCGCCAGGGACTAGAGAACCTCCCCCTGGGCCCTGCCTCTCAAAGTCACATCTCCTCCCAGTGACGCCAATTTGGAGGCCGCGACTTTGACACTTGGGCCTTCAGGAGACAGTGCAGATCCAAATTATGTAACCAGGCTAATTCTAGGTGCAAAGATGCACAAATCACAGCCTGTGTGTGTGTGTGTGGGGGGGTGGTCACACAAGCTCACAGCCTGGTGCACGGCAGGCACCATGCAGAGAGGTGCCTGGGATCTACTGGAGCACCTGAGGGCAGAATGGGGCCTGGGGGAGAGTCTGGGGCGGGGCCTGGAGGGGGAAGGGAAGTCCCCATCCCCCCCACCATGAGGTTGACCTTCCTTAAGCTTTGAAGCAAAATAAGAGTTGGGCAAAGCAGGAGGGCAAGCAGAGGAGAGGGCAGGTGGGAGGCGACAGACACTGGAGGGCAGAGCTTCTGGAGAGGGCAGGTCGAACTGCAGGACTCCCTGGAGCCCTGTGGGAGGGAACCTGGGGAGATGGGGCTGCAGCAACCCCGGAGAAGGCCACAGAGGAGCACATGGGAGGTGGAGCAGGGCTTGGAGTGCACCGTAACCAAGAGAGACCAGGGGAGCAGCGCAGGCCTGAGAGGGGGCAAGGAGCACGCATCTCCCTGTGAGGAGAAGACTGCTCGGCGTGGGAATGGATGGAGGGGAGGAGGCAGGAAGAAGCCTCGGTGACCAACCAGGAGCCTGCTGGAGTGACAAGCTCAGGGCATGGCCTTCTGAGCCGAGGAGAACACTGCTTGGCCAGCAAAGCCCCGCAAGCCTCCCCTTCTGGCCAGTTCTTATTTTGTTCCCCCAAAGAAAGCCAGCCAGCCTAGAGCTGGAAAACTGGCAGAGCAGCAGGCCACACTGGTCACTCTGGTGTTCCCAGGGAGGGACGAAAGCCTGACCGTGCCAATTCATTGCATTTCTAGGTGAGGGTCACCCAACCCCCAGGGTCAAGAGGGGGGAGATTCCTCCCACTCCCCATCTACGCCCTCTTTTTTAAGTTCTGCCTTAAAGAACTGGAAAGTACCACTGAGCCTCCCCCACCCTCCACTCCTCTCCGGCAGTTATCTTCCGTCAGAAATGGCATCTGGGATGGGTGTGAGGCCACCTGTAGCTTGGAATTTTCAAGGATCTCATATTCTTTCACGGACAGTGGAGGTGGATAATTAGGAGGTGTATTTTGGGAAATGCTGACAGGTCACAGGTGGAGCTCCTCGGGTGGTCAATACCTGTTGTATGAAGACCTTTACTGAAGCTCTGAGCACTCCCGGAGCCCCGGGAGGACCAGGCTTCCCAGGTAGGTCCTGGTGGGAGCGAGTCCAGCACAGGAAACCCGTGCCAGACGCCCGCAGAGGCAGAGCTGGAGTTTGTGCCGACTGTCCACCACGGGTTTGTTCCCTCTCCATCCTGCTCCGCAGTCTTCTTCCATGTGCTGTGACCAAAATGCCTGTCAAGGATGACGAGGAGGAGGAAAGTTTATTTTGGGCTCGCGGTTTCAGAGGCTCAGTCCACAGTCAGCCTAACTCCATTGCTCTGGCTCTGAGAGAGGCAGACCGTCATGGTGGAAGGGCACTGGGGGAAAAGACGCTCGGCTCCTGGCAGCTGGCAGAGAGGAAGGTGTCAGGGATGGGTATGTCCCCAAGAGCACACCTCCTGGGCCCCACCTCCTCCAGCCACGCCTCACCCGCCTGCTGTTCCCATCCAGAAGTTCCTTCAATTATGAACCCGTCCAGTGGATTAATCCACAATGAGGCCACACCCCACATGAGCCATCATCTCATATCTGAACCCTGCCAGACAGGAGCCTCTGAGGAAATTCCAGAGTCAAATCATAAAAAAGGTAAGTTTCCATGGTGAATTCATGTGCAAGATCATCAAGCAGTTGTTGACCTGGATCTCGTGTTAAGACGATCCTCAGTGCACCTAGCAGGGTCTCGCTGCACGTCACGGCGACCAGATGCTGTTGTGAGCAGCCTTGGGTGTGGAGTTTCCAAGATGTCGGCAGTGCCCTTCTCACCACCAGGGACCAGGACACTCACAGCACTTAATCACAAGGGACAGCAGCTCCAAATGCATTCAGTCAGAAAGCATCTCCCAACAATCTACATCCCTTAGGATGGCTACTAGGAAGGGAGGGAGCAAGAGAAAGAAGGAGAAAGGGAAGAGAGAGGGAAGGAGGGCACGAGAGAAAGAGAAGGAAGAGAAATGGAAGAAGGAGAGAGGGAGGCAGAGAAAGAGAAGAAGAGAATAAAGAGAGGAAGGAAAGGAGGGAGGAGGGAGAAGGAGGAAAGGGAGAGAGGGAGGAAGAGAGAGAGACAGCGAGGGAGGAAGGTGGGGAAAGCAGGCCCCTGGTGCTCTGGGTGGGAGTGTAAAGTGGCAGAGCCTCTATGGAGAGCAGTGTGGTGACCCCTCACAAAATTAAAAATGAAAACACCAGGTGGCTCAGCTTTATCCCTTTGGGCAACACTCAGAAGAACAGAGCAGGGACTCAGAGAGCCTGAGAACACCCACCCTCACATAGCACTGGGCAGCCGCGCCTCCATGGGTGGTGAATGGGTAAACAAAAGGAACCTTCACACATGGAACAGCAGTCAGCCACAAAGGGGAGGGAGTTCTGGCCTTGCTACAGCAGGTGAGGACATGACACTAAGTGACATAACAGAAGCCAGACACAGCAGGACGAACACCAGGTGACTCCACTTACAGCTTTACAGACACAGAAAGCAGGGTGGTGGCTGCAGGGCCTGGGGGGGTGACAGAGGTGTCTAGTGAGCAAAGTGTCCACATGGCAGAGGGAAGGAGCTCTGGAGATGGGCAGCCACCCTGGGCGCACAGGAGGTGAACATGCTCAGCGCCACCCCACTGGACCCATAAATGTGGCTGGCACGGTAAATTTACATTCTGTACATTTTACCAGAATTAAAAGGAGAAAGAAAGTATCACGGGTCCACAGGAGAGAGGCAGGGCCGGTGGAGCTGGGCCACATCGCCAACGTGACACCTTCGTCCCCTGCCTGAAAAGCTCACCAAGATCCCACTGCCCAGGAAAGGGTCCTTCCCAGCTTCCCCAGAGGAGGGTCTCCTTCAAATACAGCCGGAAATTAGATAACTGGCCTGGCCTGGGGTCTGGGGCTGCTCCCCATCTGGCCAGGTGTGACAGGAAGGATGCAGCCATTTCAGAAGAAGGCAACTAGGGTAGGCAGCATTCTCAAGATGACACCCTGGCTCCCGTCCCTCCATCAGTCGAACATAACCTTGCCGCTGCCACAAAGAGACTTCACAGATGTCCTTGAAGTCCCAAATCGGTTAAGCTTAAGACACGAAGGTCATTGGGTGGCCTGACCCGTCAGGGGAGCCTTAAACTCAGGGATCCACCAATGGTGTGCAGCTGAAGGGGACGTCAGGGGACTCGAAGCTCAAGACCAGCCCTGGGAGTGTAGAGTGACCCCGGCCACAGCCAGAGACAGACGCTGCAGTCCTCAAGATGCAGGGAACACGTCCTCCAACAGCCTGAAGGAGTTCGGCAGCGACTCCCCTTCAGACCCCCATCCGAGCTCCAGCCTCACTGACAGCTTGGTGTCACCTGTGTGGAACTCTGAGCAGAGATCCAGCCCTGCCCCACCCTGCCAAGTTCTGACCTGAAATACTACAAAACCCTAAGGGGCTGTGGCTTCAAGCTACTGAAGGCACAGAGAGTATCACACAGCCCAGGACTTGAATGACGAAGCTGCCTGAGGCATCTCCATGGGGCAGGGGAGGCAGCCAGGAGGGCTTCCTGGAGGAGAGGGTGTACCCAGTGGACAGTTCCACCCCAGCACACATGAAGTAGGCCCATTCACTCCAGGCTGCCCTTGGTACTTACTTTCTCCATTTTTATGAGATTCACTTTGAAATTTCATGGAAAGACTTCAAAAAGCACCATTTAAATCATGGTCACTTTTATCCTAATCTAGATAAATTTGTTTTACAATTGCCAAAATCTAATAAACTATCATATGTTCCAGACAGCATTGAATAGTTGTAATAAGCTTAATAAATTCCACCCCCTGCCTCTATCACCCTCCTCTCTCTTCTTCCTTCTTCTCCCTCTCTCCTCCTCTCTCTCCTCTCTCCCCTCTCTCTCTCTCTCTCTCCCCCCACAACACACACATTCACACATACACATCCAAAACGTGTAACCACATTACGCATGAATCTCTTAATTGGGAATTTTCACTTAGAAAACAAAGGCATGAGCCAGTGTCCCTCCCATTTGCTAATTCGGATTTAAAAAGATAAACTTTTTGGAATCAGAGCACAATATGAATCCCAGGTGCCTCAATCCGTGGCTGTGGGTATCTGAGTCTTAGTTTCTTCACCTGTCAGACGGGCACAGTAACACCACCTCCTCGACCGAATTCCTGGGAGGATTAATTTAAATAATGCCCTTCAAGTTCCTGGCAGCTGCCTGGCACAGGGTCTGTGCTCAGTAAACCAAGGCCTTTGCTACTGTAAAGTTCAGACATGGACATGGACAGACGGGCCTGAGGCCCAGCCCAGGCTGTACAGGAGTCTGCTTTGGCCACGGTTTGCCATCAAGCCAGGTCTGAACAAGGGCCCTCCCTGTCACCGAGCCTGTGTCTCTGCCACATGAACAGCTGCCTCCTGCTACTGGTTTTCTGAGTCAGCTGCAGTACATGGTGGGCTAGGAAGCTCCGTGGTGGGCAGCTCTTTTTCAAGTGCCATTTCAGAGGTGAGCAGAGATCCTGAGTGCTCCACCGTCAGCGGCTGCTCCGGGGCTGCCCTGCTGCCTCCTGGAGGAAGGTCAGCGCGGGATTACTGCAAATGTCAGAAGCAAAACAGGGAGATTACATGGGCACAGAGAAGGGCAGAGTGAGGCGGTAATGACCTTCCCTCAATGAGGAAGCAAGCACTGAGAAGGCGGGAAACTGTGGACGGAGCTCCACAAACCCTGGCAGCCTTGGGACCCTGGCCGAGGCTGGGGCGCAGTGGTCTCCTCTAGTCCTGGGTAAGATCTTTCACAGGGAGGGGCCTCCCAGGCAGCGAGGTGACTCTGCACCTCAGGGAGCACCCAGAGCTTCTCCACAGGTGGTCCCCAGGCAGGCTGCCCCAGCATCTCCTGCAAACTTGTTAAAAGGCAAAGAAACTCTCAGCTCCACACTAGACCTAGCAAATGCAAGACTCGGGTGCTAGGGTTCACATGTACTTAGCACCTGCTCCTCCTGGGCAGGTGCTTCCCCTCTGACATACACAGGAGGACCTTGTGGGTCTATTTTGCTTTGCTTGGGAAACATTCTCTCCCTCTTCAGCCAAGCCACGCTGGGTCACCACATGAGACACCCCAGGCCACATTCCCACCACTGAGAACACTTCCCCCTTGAGCTTTGGCACACCACCTGCCTATTCCTCACTCAGCCCAGGGCTGCTTGGACTCCTTGCATACACCTGCAACTTCCAGTGCTCGGAGTCATTTTCACATTCGATTGCCCCTACTCAACACCAAGTTCAAGTACATGGGATCTCCATCAGTCAGGTTTGCATTACTACAACAAAACACCAGAGGTGATTAATGTTAGAGTGACAAGAGTTATTTAGCTCAAAGTCTGAGTGGTTCAAAGTCCAAACAGCTCAGCACAGGCTTGGTGAGGGCCAGCGCTGTCTGCGTCAGCTCCTAGTGCATAAGGCAATGCAGGTCAACCATGTCAGAGCAAACTCTTACGCTCTGACCCAGGAAAAGAGACAAAGAGGGAACAGTTGGGCTCCTCACCCCAGCAGCCCTTTCCAAGGGCACCCCCTCAATGATTTCAGGACCACCCTCTTTAAAGGTCCATGGCAGCTCCTCACATCATCACCCTGGAGACCAGCTGTATATATAGACCTTTGGCAGACACTCAGATCACACCCAAACCACAGCAGGCTGCAACTCAATGTGGGTAGGAATCTGGGACTGCCATTTTCTAGATTTATTCCTGGGACCACTCCCCCTGAAGAGAAGAACCCTGGGCTTCAGCAACCATGTCAGCTACTCCTCCTCCCTCATGAAGGAGCAGTAAGTGGCTGGTGAAGACTCACGCCGACACTCCCTCTCCCAGTGCAAGGAGAGCAGAAGTCACTCCCTTCCCTGTGATCAGCTGAGACAGTTTGAGATAAAGGGTCTCCCAACAGGACACAAAAAGTTTCAGGATACCAACTATCATCACCTGGACATATCTATGTCATGTCAGTGAATAAGCACTAACTGTTGATGGGATAGGCTTGGTCTACCTAAAGTGCTGAGGTCAAAGGGTACCTAGGCTCAGTGCTGAGTCTACATGCCAAGTCTGCACTCAGTCTTGGTGTGATAGCCAAGTCTGCGCTCAGTGTTGGTGGGAAAGGCTAAGGTCCATGTTGAGTGTTGGTATGAAAGGCCAAGTCTATTCTCAGTGTTCAGATGATAGACTAAGTCTATGCTCAGTGTTGGTAGGAAAGGCTAAGTCTACCCTCAGTGTTGGTGTGATAGGCCAAGTCTGCACTCAGTGTTGGTGTGATAGGCCAAGTCTGCACTCAGTGTTGGTGTGATAGGCCAAGTCTGCACTCAGTGTTGGTGTGATAGGCCAAGTCTGCACTCAGTGTTGGTGTGATAGGCCAAGTCTACATTCAGTGTTGGTGGGAAAGGCCAAGTCTACATTCAGTGTTGGTGGGAAAGGCCAAGTCTACATTCAGTGTTGGTGTGATAGGCCAAGTCTACATTCAGTGTTGGTGGGAAAGGCCAAGTCTACACTCAGTGTTGGTGTGATAGGCCAAGTCTACATTCAGTGTTGGTGGGAAAGGCCAAGTCTACATTCAGTGTTGGTGGGAAAGGCCAAGTCTGCGCTTAGTATTGGTGGGAAAGGCTAAGGTCCATGTTGAGTGTTGGTGTGGTAGGCCAAGTCTACGCTCAGTGTTGAGGACAAGGTAAGCCTACACTCACTGTTGATGCCCAATGATTGATGGGTGTGATGGTGTGACAGCACAGAGAAGCTGCCCCTGTCAGCCTGGGGACATATGCAGGATTCCTCCAGAAGACCCCAGGGCCCAGACTTAAAGAATCATGGGAAGTTCATCAGGTGAAGGAAGGCAGGAACAGCTTCATAGCCATAAAGGAGCGTTTTGATCAGAGACCTGCAGAGGTCAGAGGTCATGATAGTTTGATTGCTGGGACATAAAATTTGAAAGGCCAAAGTGTAGACTTTCAGGCTAAAGCAGTCACAGAGACCAGACAGCAGGGTGTCTTGCTCTTCATAAGCAGTTCAGAACTTGAGCAGCTGGTGGCGGGAGGGGGGGGGGTCATTTCTGTGCCTGCTGTGATCAGGGTCCTTTTACAAAGTCAGCAGTGGCTAGCTGGTTGGTTGAGCTCCTTCAAGGAGCCAAGCATCTGTCTTTCTACCGTCTACATGTGCTACCTAATGCTTGAAACCCCAAAGGAGGCCACTATCAACCTGCTCGTGTAGGTGGGGAGACCGAGACACGGAGAAATTAAGTAACTCGTCCAACGCTGCATGGCCAGCCAGCGGAAAGCAGAGGATCTGAAGACTCAATCCGGCACGGAAGTCGACATGCTCAACATCATGCATGCCATCATACAGATCACTTCTGTCACTTCAACCTTTCATACTGAGTCAAATTAGGGGGGCCTTGTGAAGGAGGCTGGTAAATTCTTATCAAGGATTTGGAACACATTAGAGGTATCTCTCAATTCAGGTCCTAATCCTGTGTCTTTGATAAAAACTCCACCCTCCAGTTTGGTCTGTGGAACATGGTAAATGGCCATTCCTTGTGGAGTTCTCCAAATGATAAATCTTGCAAAATGCCCCCAGCACACCACCGTGGACAGGGCAGCGGGTGCCTGCCAAGTGTGACTGACCTCCAGGACTGGTCTCACATGGAGTGAAAACACTGCCCCATAGACATCTCAGAAATCTTAAAGGAGGCAGGTATTTGGGGGTTGGATAAACCTCTGCCCACTGTGAGGTTTCCAATAGCAAACCTCTTTGGAATTTTTAGTTGGGCACGTCGCCTTGTCGATGAAGTAGATTTTGGAAGAAGATGCGTGGATGGGAGAGCAGCCTCCAAGGACCAGTGGCAAAGAGATTCTGGGGCAAGCACAGGCTGCAGACACACAGGGCTCCTTCATTCCTGCCACTCACGGGGACAAAATGACATGCTTATGTCACAAAGAGAAGGCACCACACTGGTCAACACCCTGCAGATCCATCTCTCTATGAGCTGCTGGGAAAACCTGAGACAGGTTTACCAGAGGACACCAGGGGCATCCCTAAGTGCTGGGAATCAAGTGCTCCCAAGAGAGTGAGTGGGGCCATTCCTTCAGGGACAGAGCTCTTTACCTGGGCCTGGAACCGTCAATTTGGATAGAGAATTGCATCTTTAATTTTCCCTCATCTCTACCGAAACCCACCATTTCCTTCAGTTATGGAGATGGAACAGCAAACTGCAGAATTTACAATACTTAAGATTTCATCCCTAAGAAAAATCACAAGTATTTTCATATCGCATCACACTTGGGCAGGTTATCACAAAATATCAATTATGCTCATCGTGATTTCAGTGAGGCTCATTATTAGGTAGAATCGGTTACCTAATATGTTAATAAAGAAGCAGACCTATGACTAAATCACAAATTGTTTTTACAACAGTGTGATGAGTAGTTCAAATATAACTGATTTTATTTTTCACCTGCATTATGTTATTTTGTTCTTTAGAATACTATTCTGAGAAGGGCCTAAGGGTTCACCAGACTTCCAAGGAGTCCGTGACTTCAGGGGAGCATAAGGGACCTGCTGCTCAAAGGGCCAAAGCACTGGACCTAGCACTGCAGCACATGCTCTTGATCCTAAAGAGGAGGTGTAGACTCTGTCCTGCTGAGCAGAGAGGGATGCTCCATGGGGAAGAGTGGAGGCGTCTTAGACCATTTTCTGCTGCTATAACTGAATACCAAAAACTGGGTGACTTATAAAAAATAAAGGTTTGTTTTGGTACTAGGAGTGGAGAAGTTCAAGATCAGGTGGCTGCACCTGAGGTCCTTCTGGTTGGTGTAGAGTCTCAGCATGGCCAGAATACCACATGGCAAGATAGAACACCATGCAGAGAAAACTCACGTTTATAACAAAGCCACTGCCTCAGTAACCCTTGGAACCATGAATGGACTGATCCATTCATGAGGCCAGAGACCCCACGCCCCAGTCACCTCTCCTACCCCACCACTGAATGCCTTACCATGAGGATTAAAGTTCAGCCTTTGGTATCACATACTGAGCCTACTGAAAATCATCTTGAATGGTCCTAACAGAAAACTCATGCACTGAGAACAATTCCCCACTTTACAGACGAGGAAACTGTGGTTGAGAGCGGCGTGATCACGCTGCTAGAGTAAAGGCGCGAGGTCCAACTTAAGCCACTTTGACCAAGGCGGTGACTGTGAGACACTTCCTTGACAGAACTGCTGGACAGTGGAAGAGGCAAAGGAAGCCACCGAGAAGTCACCTCAGGTGTTCCTGAGGGTGTGCCACCCTGATCTCCCCCAGAAGAACCTGTTGGGAAGTGCCAGCCCCCATTGTTAGCTCCTGGCAGCACTTGCTCTAGCACAGCCTGTGCCCAGCCGTGTACAGCCAGTATCCACGTGTGTCCATCAGCTTTTCATCACTGTAACCAAACACTGGACAAGAGAGACTTAGAGGAGGAAAAGCCCATCTGGGCTCATGGTGTCAGAGCCTCAGTCTCTGGTCGGCTGACTCCAGGACAGAAACATCAAGGCAGAAAGGCGGGGAGGAGGAAAACTGTGCAGCTCATGGCAGCCTGGGAGCAAGAGAGAGGAAGAGCAGGGCAGGGACAGACATGGTCCAAAGCCCCCAGTAACCTGTGTCCTCCAGCCGTGCCCATTTGCCTCCAGCTCCCACCCAGGGTCCACTCAGCTACCAGAATTCATCCAGCAGCTGGATTCATCCACGTCTCAGTCAGAGCCGCATTGTTGCCTAAAGCTCTACCTCTGAACCTGATCGCACTTGGGACCAACCTTTCAACACACAAATTTTTGAGGGGACATCCCAGGTCCAAAACAGCACCAAGAATGTCCAGGCCACTCAAGTCAGGCCCTTCCAACCTCTAACAGGCAGCTGCCTTCCGTGGAGGCTTCTCTCTTCCCTCCTCCTTCCTTCCCCGTCTCCTTGCAAGGGAGCCAGACGGGCACCGCAGTCTGAGGCTCTCCTGGCACATCCCCCTCATCCCACCTTTATCCCTTGCAAATTTTTCCCTCAAAATTCTTGGATGTCTACTTCTATTGCCATGTTTGCTTCTTCTAGGACCCAAAGGGACAGACCACCCGAGCCCGAGAGCGGCTGCTCCCTGCCTGTGATGAGCAGTCAGTAGCAGGCGTGTTTCTTGGGACAGTCTCATAGGCTTAGAAGGGAAACCAACCCCATTGTCTAAGGACAGTCACCTGGGTGATGCAGCTTAGGAAAATTGATAGGATGGCCCAGGCAAGGCTGCAAAGGCTTAAAACAGCGGGGCAAATCAAGCAGCAGTCGGGTGATGGCTACGTTTCATTGAGAGTATTCTGTGGGGTGGACAGAAGGAGGAATTTCTAGTAACAACTAAAGCTCTACTAATGTTCTGCCTCATCAGACCCAGGTGCTGACTGAACAGATGTGCTCAGTTGGGGACAATTCATCGAGATGTTCACTTATGATCTTTGCAGTTTTCTTTACATCTTCTTTCCCCTTATTAGAAAGTTAAAAAAAAAAAAACCAAAACAACTAGGTTTCTGGCACCTGTTTCAGTGAGATGGGACCTGAAGGGGTTACTCTTCGCGTATGCAGGATGCAAGGTAGTAATGAAGGCAGGAGGACCCTCTGCACGTCCACCCAGCACTCCGGAGACCCCTGATGGGAACTTAGCTTCTACAGCTATTTATCTTGGGGTCCCTGAGTTGCCAGCAGAGGTTCTAGACCCATCTGATATACGTGCTCAGTACAGCCAAACTTCAGTGAAATCAATAAACGGCTCCCTCATATCTTGACATTTGGGATATGTCAGAAAGAGAAGAAATAGAGAGTTCTACAATCCTCGGTATTGCCTGTGGCAGGATTCAGTGCTCGACTTTGAAAGCATGATGTGTAGCTCACAGAGAGAATGAATCTGCCCGGGTGGAAAAATGTGGATATATGTTTGACAAATCAATTCCCTTTCTTGGAGGAGGAGAAGGGAGGCGCCCACAGAGGTCAGCCAGCTTAATTCCCAGAGGCCAAGCAGGACGAGGAAGGTTCCTGCTGGATGGAGGGACCTTCCCACACAGATGCTGGAGCATGCACCTACCAGCCTCACCTGCCCACCTGCAACCACTTGGTGAGCCTTGGAATTAATGATTTCCTCACCTCCGTGTGCAGAGCTGGCCTCTGCTTCCAGGCTCACAGGCTCAGCACACCTCCTGGCCAACAGCCACAGCACTGGCTGTCTGACCAACAGCACAGGCTCCCTGTGGAGCAGAGGGGCCGGCAGCACCTGCTCTCTACTGTTCATTCCGAGGGCGCTGTGCCCTCAAGGCACTGTCCTCTTACTGCCCCAGACAGAGGGCTCTTGCCCTTTGTGGCTGGCAGATGGAGCTAGCATTTTGTCACCCTGGCAAGTGACAGAAAAACACGCTCACAAATCAACAACAGCACATTAAGATGCAGTCGGCCGTAGAGAGAGCCTGAGTTAAAACCTAACTCTACCTCTCAGCAGAACCAACCAGGCAAGTTTCCTACCGCCCTGGGCCTCAGTTTGCTCATCTCTCAGAATAGCCTAGTCACTGTCGTGCTTACTAGAGGGACAGAAGAACTCAATTAGTCACTCAGGCAGACTGCTTGGATGGCAACCTCTTTGTGGAGGGGAAAATATGTGCTAAAACAGTTTCCTGCTGTGCCCTTGGAGTCAGGTAATGTATTGTAGGTCTAGAGACAGAAGTTGGAGGACAAAATTTGTGTGTTGGTCACTATTGGCTTCATTCAGCCAGATAATATGAAGGGGCAGGGGCAGGGGAGGGCTCAGAAAGTAAGTAGCCAAGTTTGCAAGCAGGGATGAATAGAAAAGCCAAGAGTCCAGAAATGTAGATTTGGGAGAGTAAACATTCGAGACTGAATTGAGGAGTACAAAGGCTAATTAAGCCTTTGTAGCAAGAATCCAATCCACAGTTGGGCCTCATCCATTGTTGAAGTTGCTGAATGTCTTTGCAACTCTGCCTGAAGACTTGGCTCATCCAGGGAGCTGGAAGTGGGTCTGCGCCCTGGGTTCAGAGGGGTTTCTGGATTCCCTGTGACCCCACGACCTACTCTAAGACCCAGGGCTCTCCTTATTCTAGTGACCCATATCTGGGCCCCTGCCCTAAATGCCCAGTCTCTGTGTTTGGTCTCTGTCATAATGCCAATTGTTTTAGCTCCCTGGAGGGAGTCCGTCTTCTCAGCCCCGGTGCCCATTCTTCTGTATCTGCCAGCCAATTCCAGGCAGTCTGGAAGCTGGCACAGCCCTAAGTCTGGCTGCCTGCTTTTCTGCTTTCTCTAACTACTTGGTGCCAAGGGCTGGCCAGTTCCAAAGCCACGACTTAGTCACCAGGAGGTGGTTACCAGTCCAGTGTCTTCAGGAGCCCAAGTCCTGTTCAGCACTGTGCAGATGCTATCCCAGAAGGGCAGTGTGTGGGAGGACCAGGGACAGCCTTCAGTAATGCCACCCGCCCTCACGCCACCACACGCCCAGCCCCAGCTCCCACCACACCTGCTCATGGACTACCACTCCCTCCTTCATAACTTCTGTCTGCTTCCAAATTTTCCCAGATCCCCTCTACTCCTGGCTTACAGTGTCCCCTCAAGTTCCTCTACTATGACCGCAGGCTCCCTTCCAACCAAAATTCTCTGTTCCTTCATAGTATATTCTCTTCCAGCAGATGAAATACCCCAGCCCACATCAACCTGGCCTTGGGTCTCTCTTGGGGTCAACCATATACACTTGACTTTCCCACTGAGGACACCCCAAATCAGGGGACCTTCCCATACCTGGGCTCAGCATGACCCTATGGTCCCCAACATGCTCAGCTGTCTTTCACCTGAACAGTCTTCAAGACCCCAGATCCCTCATCCTGTATCTGAACATTCAATTTGGTGTACCTACATATGATTTTTAACAACTTATTGTAGAGCCGTTGGGCACAAAATAGGATTAGTTATGATACACTTGTCAATGTTCAGTCTTCTTCTGATTTATCCCATTAGTATTTATTTATCTATTCATTTTTGTAAAATATAGTGAAGACTTTTTAGCCTATGACTGAACCTCAAAATGAGATTCTTTTTTTATTGGTTGTTCAAAACATTACAAAGCTCTTGACATATCATATTTTATACATTTGATTCAAGTGGGTTATGAACTCCTATTTTTACCCCGTATACACATTGCAGAATCACATCAGTCAAAATGAGATTCTTTAAAATAATATTTACAGCCAGACAGAGTAGCATACACCTGTAATCCCAGCAGCTAGAGAGGCTGGGGCAGTAGGACCACAGGTTCAAGGCCAGCAGCCTAACAAGGCCCTAAGCAACTCACAAGACCACTTCAAAATAAAAACTAAAAAAGTCTGGGGATGTGGCTCAGAGGGTAAGCCCCTCTAGTTCAGTCCCTGGTACCATAATAATAACAATAATGACAACCACAGTCATGTACTTGTGTCCTCCTTCCTCATCCCACCCCCTGGACCACAGATATTGCCAAGCATTTTTATTTTTTATTTTCTTGGCTAACCCACGCTGCCTTCATCTGACCACTGCTTTCTTCTGGAAGTGTGAACAAATTGCCAGGTGCCTTCCCCATCCTGCCAGGGGATTGCAGCTTCTTGGACACCCCATGCCAGGGACATGGGTGCCCTTTCAAAGCTTGGGTGACCAAGGATACATTCCATGCTGGCCTCTGTTCCCTGGGCTTTACTCCAGAATTTCCACAAAACAGGGGTTGCCAACATCCCAGTTGAGAACACTTTCAGTCCTGAGAAGCTCCCACCATTCATTCAGGTCTTTTGAATCTGAAAGTTAGAATGCACACATCTTGTTCCCATCTCTGTGAAGAAGTATGGCCAATGCCTCGCTCCTGACATTAAAGCCTGCCTGGCTCACCCATCTGCACAACTGGTGATTGTCTAATTTTTCTTCACAATCAATAAGCTTAAAGGAAGAAAAAAAAAGATTTCTTCACATCTACTTGAAGGCTTGAAGGTGACTCATTACAGGAATCTGCACCTGGGCCATGGCCGAGCATTGCCCTGGTTCCCCAGGAAGAGTTCAGAGGGGGCTCTGCACCATCTGTCCACTGGGAACTGAAGCAGGCAAAGCTCGTCAATGTCAGAGGAGAGTGCAGAGGGGGTGGTGCTTGCTTTGGTGCATTTCTGGGGGAACAAAGCTCATTCTTTATAAGCCATGCTGATATAGGCAGCATTTATACATGGAAAAAGGGACAGAGAAAGGCAGAGAGCGAGGGAAGAACAGAGGAATGAAGACGGTGAGGAGACAAGGAGAGAGAGAGAAGGTGATGGGTGAGGAGGGACCCAAACTAGGGCAGGCAAACTGCCCACTGCACTGCTGAGCCACAAGCAGGTACCACAAAGGGGACAACTGAAAGAAAGATCAGCAGAGGAAGGGGTAGGGCCAGGAAGGAGGGGAGGGAAAGAGGGGGCCACCAGGGACTGAGATGGAGTCAATTAAACCCCATGCACATGTGATTATGGCAAGATGAACCTAACTATTATGTACAAGTATAATGCACCAATAAAATTTTTTTAAAAAGGAATATGAGATAAAGGACCCATTTCTGTCATCAAACTGACAATCATGAGGTGGGCAGGAGCCAGGAAGCAAATATTCGTGAACCAATTATAGATTCATTCCAAAGAGCGCAGACCCTTTTGATTGATAAGCCTGCTCATTAATGTGGTCCATAAATATTAGCCACTGTGTACATAATAGAGAAATATGAGTCATGGATCCCATTACGATGCGGGGACACCATAACCATACCCACACCATCACAGAGCTGCACATCAGTTTTTGTCCTGGGTGCAATGATGTTATTCCCTGTCATACAGCTGGCCCAGCATGAGCACCAGCTTTGATCTTAAAGGAGCCAACATAGTCCTTACAATACATGACCTAGAACAACAAAAACATTTCTTCTCTGATTCATAACCACTATATAGGTATGATTTTAAAAAGGAAAAGTTTTCTGCTTTCCACTGTACAAACCGCCAGCTCCCACCCCCACCCCCATCCTAAAACAACAACAAAAAATACCTCCAAGCCATCAAGTGAATCAATCACCGAGAAAGTCTGATATTAGCCGAATTATTCTCAATTCTGTCTCCTGCCATCAGGTGGCAATTAATTTGGAAATGCCCTCACCTCTTCCCGCTAACCAGCATGACATCTCACTCAACTCTGGAATCACATCAACACAAACTGCCACAGGAACGTGGAGTAACGCATTGTCATTAAATGCTTTGGAAAATAAAAAGGACAAAGTGTCCGTCTACCAAGGAGTTCAGAAACGCACCAGGCAGGGCTTAGACTGCTAGGAAGGAGAGAGGGGAGCCGAACGGGGCACACTCCGACTCTCCAGCGGAGAAGACAACGTCTTGTTAGTTTTTGATGCACCAGAACCGTTGCCCTTAGGTCTCACTGCATTTCTGCTGTTGTAGATTGAAAAGATACAAACCCTATGTCCCAGGGAGCATGGGGTAGGAGGGTGGCCTCTCGTACTTAGCATGAAGACAGCACCCCGCAAGAGAGCTAGGGAGTTGAAAAGTGCGTGCTGGATGCACTGTTTAGTTTCCTGGATAAGAAATACTCACTGGGCACAGTGGTGCACAACCATGATCCCACAACTTGGGAGGCTGGGGCAGGAGGATCACAAGTTCAAAGTCAGTCTCAGCAACTTAGTGAGACCCTGTCTCAAAACAACAAATAAAAAAGGCTGGGATGTGGCTCAGTGGTTAAGCACTCCTGGGTTCAGTCCCCAGTATCAAACAAAAAAGGAGTATTCACTGCCACATATTATTTGGGGATTTATTTACATATAAGTCCTAGAGCCTAGAAAGACAAAACAGACAAAATCACAAGGCAAAATCTAATAGAGGACTGGTTTTGATGCATTTATTTTCATATTGTGTTATCTCTCCTCTATGTTTGATAAAGAGGTTTTCTGCTTTGTCCTCTTAGCCCTCCTTTTCTTTCCCTCTCTTGTTCTAAACAGGAAGAACAATTCTGATCATTATGAATGAGAATACACAGTCCCTGGTGGGATCAAAACTTCTAATTCTCTTTCATCCCATTCACAAACTTCCTCGTTAGGAGATTGGTTGAATTCTAGGCCTGAATTATTCAGAGGAAACTGCATGGCAATGTCACGTGCAGTAGGAGCCCCTAGAACACGCCTTTAGTGCTCTTTTAATCTGCTGTCCTGTGTCAAGCCTACCTAATCCCTCTGCCTGGCCCTGGGTCAGTAATCCCTTCAGTGGCACGCGCGTACACATGCATGCACGCACACACACACACACACACACACACACAGGCACACACGTGCACGCACACACACTCATCCCAAATAATCCCTCATTTCTTCTGTGCCAGAAGGCAATTTTCTTCAACATACTTCATTCTGTAATAAAATCTTTTTTTAAAAGCTGTTTTTAAAATGAACAGTTGCTTTCAAGAAATGCTATAAATAGTACCTCACTAATTGGGACTCAGCCTCAATAATTTTATGCATGTGAGAAGAGTGTAAAAATGTGTATCTGATCCCTTATGAGCACAGATAATTTCAACTGTTATCACAACCATTCCTCCACCCCGAGGGTATGGGTGGCCCATTTCTGAAACAGGTGTATTTAAAAGAGTTTGGTTTAAATGGGACCAGTTTAAAATGAATTGGCAAATGAAATCCAAGGACACATTTAGGCAGGAAAAAAGAGGGAAAGAACTAAAAATAGGATAATATTGAATTTAGAATGTAAGGTATATATTTTAATGAAGATAGAAAGATTATTTTGCTTTGTACCTCCCAAGAGTGGGCAACGAACACATCCATTTCCTACTAGGAACCCTTAAAAAAGTATAGGGAAACAATTTGCTTAGAGGAAGGGACAGTGATTAGAAGCTAGTGTTCAGGAATCAAAAAGACAGAATGTTCTAGTGTTCAGAAATAAAGAAGGCAGAACATTTTAGAACATTTGCATCACTGTGACCAAAGACCTAACAAGAACAACTTAGAAAAGTTTAGTTTAGTTTACAATTTCAGAGGTTCAGCCATGGTTGGCCAACTCTGGGCCCAAGGTGAGGCAGAACATCATGGCCAAAGGACTGGCAGAAGGAAGCAGCTCAGGACTTGGACACCAGGAAGTAGAGCGCCCTCCACCCACCAGGGACAAAGTATAAACCCCAAAGGCACAGCCCCCAGTGGCCCACCTCCTCCGGCCACACCCTACCTGACTACAGTTACCATCCAGTTGTGGATGAATTTTAGTGAACAGGTGAATTCTCAGATATAGGCTCCTCCAGGAATGAGGTCAACTGTATTAGCAGAAGGAATGCAGCAATAATGGGTGAACTGAATGTGGACCACAAATATTTGAAAATAAACATGTACAGACCTTTTTTCTCACTATTCCCTAAACAATATAATGTAACAACTATTTACATAGCATTTGCATTGCATTGAGTAGTATAAGTGATCTAGAGATGATTTAAAGTATAAAAGAAGATATGCACAAGATACGTGTAAATGCTACCCCATTTTATATAAGGAACTTGAGCATTCATGGATTTTGATATCTACTCAGTGGAGAGGGGAGTCCTGAAACCAAAACCTTCCAAATATGGTCCAAGGGACCTCCATACTTCTATTCCAGTTCCTCCCTTTACAAAACAGGGCAGAGTGGAGTTTGCACTCTTGCTGGCCGTGTCTCTGTCTCTGGTCACAGCTTGGCAGCAGCTGGCTTGGTGGCCCAAGCCACAGGGGTTAAGTGACTTTGTGACTTTGCTGTCTTGTCACAACTTAAACCTTCCATGCAAGGTGTCATTATAGATGATCTACGGATGACTGGCCATTTGCTACTGCCCTGTCCCTCTTTACTTCAGAATTCCGGTGGTGGGTGGAATGTCAGAGCAAGTGTGAACTTTTGTGCTCGTCCCTGAGAAGGAAACTGGGGCTCAGAAATGTGAGTGCTTTGTCTCAGAACCCATTAACGGCAGATCCCTCTACTTCCTGGCGCCGCGTCCAGTAATCATCTGGAGGCGAGCCACTCAGATGTAAGAGGATTATTTATGTTCTCAGTAGCAACTTTTGTTCCACAATGGCCTTTGGCCAAGACTGTGGCCTCATGAAAACTGGTCCATCCGTGTGACAGCAGCCCCAAGCCAGCGGCCTCTTGATCACACACAGTTCTGAAATAAGGCCACAGTTGTCACCATTGGCCTGTCAAACATTAAAAGGAAAAATTGTAGATTTCACATTTCTGAAAACAGGCAGAAACATAAAGATATGAAGATGAAAAGCAATTTTATTTTCCCCTTAAGTTCAAAGAATGTTGGCAGAAATGAGATCTTCTTGAAACAAGGCCGGACCTTGGCCATTCATTTCCAGCATCCCACAAGGAGGTGGAGCCAGCGGTGTCCACCTTCCCATGGGTTTTAACGTCATGGTTTGTGCATATTCATTATTAGTCCATGATGGATTGGGAGAAGGAAGGCCTCTGGAGTTAAAAGGACACTCGATGACAATCTGCCCTCAATGAGCTCTGGGCCTGGCTGAAGACAAATTGGAACACAGGACAAGGCTAGTGAGGAGGGGCCACTGTGAAGCCTCCTTACAGCAGCTACCAAGGGTCAGGACCCCTCCCCATCTCACAATCTCCCATGCAGACCCAGGCCCCTGCGGGGAAGGCTGCGGCACCATCTCCTTTCTTGTCTGGCCAACAAGGACATTTTGTGCCCATGCAAGTGGCACTTGTGGGGAACACAGCAGGAACAGGTCCTCTTGGAGTCCTGGAAACCGTGACCCGACCCAGCCCTATTTCCCTCTCCAGGCTCCTCTTTTGCACTCCCGCACTTCCTGGGGGCCTTGAAGTGTGGACTCTCCTTTGCCATCGGTGTCTTGCTTCTCACCGTCTCCTGAGTTTCTCCTGCTTCCCCTTCAGGAATCAACCAGGATCGCGGTGCCTAGGGCACTTGTAGCAGAAGCCACAGAAACCCTGGCTCTAATCAAAGAACAACAAAGATACATTATCTCCCAAAACAGGGAGTCTCAAGAAAAGGGGTTCTGCAGAGTGAATTCAGCTGCTCAAAAATGCCACCAAAGCTGGCTTTCCTATCTTTCTGCCTTGCCATCCTCTGCCTGTCCTCTCAGCTCCTTTGTGGTCATAGATGGCTAATATGTGTCCAGGAAAACATGGTCACAATCTTCCCTGCGTGTCTCTCTCAAAGAGCCAGGAAACATTTCTCAGGACCCTCCATCAGCCTCTCTCCCAATTCCCAGTGGCCAGCTCTGTAGAACAACCCACATCTGAATCAATCACTAGCAAGAGGGGGCTTGCTGTGGTTGGATTAGCAAAGCATGGGTCACAGGGACACAATGGGTCCACTAGGAATCAGGTTGGTTTGGGCTGGCACCCAGTGCTGTCTTCTGCAGCCCCCGCCCATGCTGCCTCGTGTGACGTGTACAGCCACTGTCCCCTTCTTTTTTTAAAATCAAAAATCTAGAGCTTCTATATTGGAATGACTATTTGCCTATACACGCACTTCCTCAAGCTAGGCATGATGACTTACTCCCTGACATATCTTAGAATCCACTCTGTTCTTGGGGTTGGGGAAGGAGTGAAGGCATGAATGACTATATAAGTGAAAGCAAGGACAAGGACAAACCTTTAATGCAGGTGTTCTTTCTTCCCTTCTACACCAAGCCACCTCCCCTACAGAGAGAGGAACAGACTTCTCCACCATTGCATGCCAAGGAACTTAAACTAGCTGCAGGTGAAAAGTCGGATTCTTTAGACATGAGCCTATCCACCTCGTGTCCAGGGAGCAACACTGGGAACTTTCAAAAATGACTTACTAGGTGTGACTAAGGAATGTTTGAAATTTTAACTATAGACAGAGATAATCCAAAGATACTTTTTCTACCTGACTCAAATCTAACTCTGCCTTCAGCTTTTTTTCATTTTAGAAACATTTATATAACAAATGGATCCCAATCTTTTGAGGATTCAGTTTGCAATCCTGACAAATTAAGGACCCTGAAGAATCAATTATTTTGACTTATCTCCCAGGCTGAAGGGGAGGGAGCCCTACATTTCTGGAACTTTGGCTTTGAAACCTCTTGAAAGCATTAGAGAAAAGCCAAGGGAATTAGACAATAAGGATTCTTTCAAAACAGTAGGATTTAAAGGATCCTATTACCTACTTTATAATCTTACCTTAAGGCTGTAGAAAGTATTAATTGGAGCAAAGACATCCAAATGGGAACAACTACTGTAAGTCATCGGCATTGTTGAAGTCTGCCTTTTATCTCTTTAATTTGCTACATTGCCTCACCTCAGCATCTCTTGCAGATAAACCCATCCAACTCCTAACTCCCTGGCGTATTTTTATTTTTTTTCTGGGCACAAAGAAAAAAAAGAAAGTGAGGCCAAGAGAATCAATGGCACTTTAAATCCCATTTCCTGCCTTGATCAGTAGTTGATCCCTTTCAAGAAAAGTGGGATAAAAAACAGAGTAGGCAGGCTCCAGGCAACTAGAAAAACTCACTCCAAGTATCTCTAGAGGGAACTTATGTGTGGCCTGCTTCTCAGCGCTCAATTCTTACCGGAAATAATATACTACTTCTCTGTGGATAGTGGAAAATGCTTTAATATAAATTGGAATGGCTGACAACCCCTCTGCTATAGTTCAGATCTGGAATGTTCCCCAAAGACCTGCATGGTAAGGGCTTGGTTCCCAGCTTAGTGCTACTGGGAGGTGGTAGAACCTTTAAGAGGCCGGGCCTAATGGGAGAATTTTAGGTCATTGGGGGCGTGGCTCTGAACAGCCCTGTGGGACCCATCACTTCCTCTTCCCTTTGGTTTCCAGCTGTGAGGGGAGCAAGTCAGGCACTTCCACCTGGTGTGCTGACTCCCCACTGCCCAAACAAATGGGGCTGGTTGTTCATGGATCAAAGCCTCCAAAACTGTGAGCCAAAATAAATCTTTTCCTTTTATAATCTGATTAGCTCGGGTATTTTGCTTCATCAGTGGAATGCTGGCTAACACACCTTCTGATAAACAGGAATGGGATGTGCTAATTGGATCCCATTGCTCTTGAGTGGCCAGGCCTCAGGAATCTCCTGCACTCAAATGTGTTTGTAGTTGGATGAAAACACTTTTTAGTTTTAACTTGAATTAATAATCTTTGACAAAAATATCATAATCCCATAGAAAATGGCAGGGAATTTAATCTACAAAAGGGCAACAAAATACAAAATCAGCTCCTATTACGGAAACCTTGGTCTTGGTGTAATTTCTTCTCTGAGTTTTTAAAAGGTTTCTGAATATAACTCTCTCTCTCTCTCTTTTTTTGTTTTTTCATAATTACTACCTTTCTGAGGGCAATCTGGGGTGCTAAAATCTTTCTCAAATAGAAGTTCTGCATCAGTTGGCTCAGGAACTTGCTATCAGTGCAGATTCCTGTGTCACTTCCAGGTCTACTGACTGTAATCTCTGAAGAACAGAGTTAGAAGTGGAAACGTCTGAAGCCCCTGGGAGGTTCTTGAGCATGCCAACATTGAGGATCATTGGCACAGTGAATAAATTCATGGCTTTGGAGCCAGAAAGAACAGAATTTGAATCCAGTTGCTACCACCAACAATTAACAAGGAGAATCACTCTGATGAGGAAAAAGGACATATTTAATATTTCTTGGTTTAATTACATGAACAAAAGATATGTATGAAGATCACAGGCTTCAGAATGCTCATTTTACCAAGAATGTATAGATGGTGACCAATCAACTTTATTTAATAAGAAGTCCATTGCCCTTTTAGGACAATGCCGTGCCCAGTGTACCTGGCTTGATTAATTCTTGCTTCTGTCCTTCTCAACTCCTGTCATTCTGTCCTAACTCGTGAGCCTGCCTCACCTCTGACTCTCAATGTTCTGCATGTATCTACAAGAGAGACTCCACACAGTATGGCTGTCAGTTAGAGATGACTTGGCTTCAGGCGGTCAACCCCTCTGGCTGTTCTGACACATTTTGACAGCTTAGAAGCTTAGCAACAGCCAAAGAGCTGACCCCAGAAAGCGTGGGATCAGGGTTCTGGCTGCTTTGTGAGGATTCCCCGGTCTTCTTTCTGAATCTGACTGACACTGAGTGGAGCCACAGCCCCGCATCAAGGGCTAGATTGGGTTAAGTTTTGGATCTGTGTGTTTCATAGGCTCACTCTGATTGCCATGATAGAAGATGACCTGAGCAAGCTCAGGAGATGATTGACGATGGTGACAATGACAAGGACACAGGAATTTCAGAGAATCCAGTGACAAGCTGAGCAACCAAGCCAACAGAATAGGAAGAATAGGAAGAATAGGAAGCCAAGGCTGCTCATGGGTTTTCATCAAGAAAACATAGTAGATCCGTGTTCTAGAGCCTTGATCTTATTTGACTCCACTCCCAACATCCCCAAGGGAGAGAGAGCAGACACTCCACTACCCTCTCAAAGTCATTCTTCCCTGCTTCAGTGTGGCCTGGTGGCCAGGAAGCATCACACAGTGAAAGCACCATGGGGGTTCTGGAGACCTAACCCTAAGAGTGGGTGGCCAGTTCCCAAACAGCCATGCTGGGCAACCCCACTGGCATTTACCATAGTCTAAAACAACAAAAATTAGTGTACTAGAATGTAAATTCCCAGCAGACAGGCATCCTGTTGAGGACATGCCATGCATGCTCCTGGCCCCTCTTTCCTCCCCTCTCATAGGGCTCAGTGGTGGACAGCATGACTTTGATCTCATGCGGGTTGTCACTCTTCTTCCTGTCATCTGACTTTGGGCATACCCCTTAGCTCCCAAGCACTGTTGGCTTACCTGTAAAATAAGGACAGTGCTCGTAGGTAGCTAGTAGGAGCCAGTAGGATGTTGCCAGGAGGAAATGGGTACACTGGTGCCCATCTAAGGGATGAAGGATTCTACTGCCTCCCTAGCTTTGCCAGGCAAAGGCTCCTCCACAGCCCAGATTGGACAGTACCATGTACTATACACTGGTTCTCTGGGAACACAAGCTAAATTCCTGGAGCCTTTGGTCACATTTTCATCCACTGATCAATATATAACCTTGTTTTATGCGTGCTTCTGTTAAGACATCTTTTTTAATACCTGTGGCTGACTCATAGCATGGAACTCATGGCCAGCAGCACTGTGCCTCATACCTGCATGAAAGTACCTAACATACATGTGTTCTTCCTGTGGTGCTCCTAGCAGTAGGCCTCCCTCCAGCCCTATGCCTGGGGTCCAATCACCAACAACAAGCATGAAAACAGGGAAACTGCCCCTAAATAAACCATAGGAAATACTCTAGCTCATATATTGTTTGAACTCAGCTGGGAACCTGCCCTTTGAGCAATTCCAATTTTTTGCAGTTCTGTGCATTATCCACACATGACCATGATTTTAAGGTTACAAATAAATTTTGGGAAGCAGGGACATTCACAAGTACAGAATTTGCTAATAATGAGGACTGACTATAGCTTTTTTGCTGGCTGTACAATCTTGGCAGGACAAACACCTAAGTGCACTCCCTTGCTTGAAAAATAAGGCCAACACCAGCCTGTCACTGACAGCACAGGAAACCAAGGCAAGGACAGCCTTGGGAGGTGGGCTCGAAAGACATGCAGCCCCTTCTCTCTATCCAGGCAAATGCATTATCTCCAACGTTTAATGGCTAAAAAGCCTCAGCAAGGCTAAGTGGGTGCTCTAAAAGCTTCTGATCTGCGACATGCAGAAAGCAGGGCCCATTTTAATGCCTCCCAGCCCACTGCTGCATAACTGCTCTGCAGAATGACTTAGTCGTCCTTATTCTTCTCCTTCTGTTCTCCCTCTCAATTCCTCTTTTCTCTGTCCAAGGAGATTGACTACACAGAGGGAAGAAAAAGAGCCGATTAGTTGAGACGGGGCAAATACCATCACACAGCGAGCGCGCCGGTGGGGAGTTCACGGAGTCAAGTGCAGACCTTGAATCCCTACACGTCATAGCATTGAAGCCATCTTCATCTCTCAGCTTTTTCCAGGCCATTCATTCACCAAATAGACAAATATCTGCATTTTTGTAGATAAAATGAATGCAGAAGGAGCCATTTCCAAAGATAGATGACTGTCCTTTTTCCTTCAGCAAAGTTTAAAAAGGTAAAAATTATCATATTATGGGCACGGTGGTCATGGAGAGAAAATGAGGCCACTGCTCAACAGGGGAAATTGCTCTCCTTGCATGGGAATGTTTTAGCATTAAATTAACTCTCCTATCTCCTGCCTGCTAATAGGAAAGCTTTCACCTCACTGTTTGGCAGGGGATCTGCATTTGCATTTAGATGGAGCTGTTGTAAAGATGGCCCCCGCACAGGGCCTCCATCCCTTATTTACAATAGCAGCTGTGTGATAAAATGATTATCACATAAGTGGCTGTTTTGCTGGTTTGGATGGGGCAGGGACCAAGAATAGGAAAGGCTGTCATCTGAACTAGTCAATGAAAGGAAAGGACAGTTCCTCCTGGAGGCCAGAGCTGAGGCCTCCTAACAAGGTGTTCTGTCTCCCTCCTATCTGCCAGAGCAAGGCGGGTAGGACAGGCGGGCAGGACAGCTGACACTGGCTAAAACAGCCATGGTGGCAGCAGCTGCTGCACTGTAGACAGACTTCACCTGACAATGTTGCAGGTTGTTTTTGTGCCTCTTTGGAGGTAGATGCAACATGGATTATGGTTCTGTTTTTCAGATAAAGAAACTGAGACATGGGGACATGGTGTGATGATTCTTCTTGGCCTCCTGTGTCAGTTAACTCTTCATGGCTGTGACCAAAATCCCTGACAAGAACAAATTATGGGAGGAAAAGTTTATGTTGGCTCATGGTTTCGGAAGTTCAGTACCTGGTCAGCTGACTAGACTGCCCTTGGCCTGGGGTGAGGAAGAACACCATGGCGGAAGGTCGAGGTGGAGGAATACTGCTCAGCTCAGACAGCAGGAAGCAGAGGGAGAGAGATAGGAAGGGCCAGCGACACATACAGTCCCCAAGGCCATGCCTCCACTGACCTGCTTTCTCCCACCTGCTTACCATCACCACCCAGTAGTGCATCCAGCTATCACTGGATTAATTCAGAAAATGGATGAGGTCAGAGCCCCATCCACTGCCTGAAAGTCCTACTCCTGAACCTTCTTCTGGGAATCATGCTCTCAATACACAAGCTGTGGGGGCAGGGGCACTCCAGATCCAACTCATAGAAAAAGGCAGAGCCTAGATGAAATGCTAACTCAGCCGGGTACACGGTCACCTCCAACAAGCCTCCTTGTCACCTGCCCACCCTCCCAAACTCTCCTTGAGTTTCAACAGAAAGAACAATGAAATGGGAATTCAAAGAGCTAAAAATCCTTTTTGATTTCTGCACCCACAGGTTAACCTTGGGCAGTTCCCCTTTCCTTTCTTTAGCTCCAAGTTTTTACCTGCAAACATTAAGGACTTGGACAAATGTACTGGTGAGAAAAGCTCATGTCTCTTGTCTGAATGGTCTGGCTGTTTCCAACGCCACACATGGGCCTCTCATGTGAGCTGTATGAACAAATATATAGCTACTGCAGTTGTCAAGGAAATCCCTGTGTTCCTGGCTCTGGAGCAGGGTTTCCAGAACTTAGCTGCCCTCAGAATCACCTGGAGGTTTGGCTTGGTAAAGCAGTCTGCTGCGCTCCACCCCCAGAGATTTTGATTCAGTAAATCCAGGGTAGGGGCAGGATTTTGCATTTCTAACAAGTTCTTAGGTGATGCTAATGCTAATGGTCCAGAGATGAGGCCTTGAGAACCCCTTGCTCTAGAGATAAGAAAATTCATAAAAAGGAAGGACTCTTGACACTTCATTTTCAGTGTCATAAATAGAACTTTGTCTGTTTTTTTTTCTTTCTTTTTTTTTCCCACCTTTGATGGTATAAACCAAACCAGTGGATCTCTCACCATCCAAATGCCCTTCTTGGTTAGAGGAATAATGGTCATATTAACTGACCAAACCAATATAGAGTCAAGAGAAAGTGACCTTAAAATATGCCAGTGGAAAAATCTCTAAAGAAACTATAAAACCAAGCCATGCAAAGTCTTTGGAGGACTGGTCAAATTGTATGCCTTGGTTGTATGGTCTGTAATCAGGACGAGTATGACTGTAACTGGTGATAGATACAAAGACAGATGTGAACCCACATCACCTCAATGAATCCATAAGAGGAGTACCCAAGGAGCCTGAGGATAACCAGATAAGGGGTGTCATACCCTTCAGTGCAAATATTATATTGTCCCTGTAGACCCGGAAATAGTCACGCTACTTGGTTTCTGTCTCACTGCTTGCACAGAAGAATCTACCCACACATCCCAGCCTGGGAGGGAGTTATTATTGGAAAGAAAATTCCGTGTATCTGTGGCGTGGCCTCAGAAAATCCTAACAGGTAAAGTTAATGAGATGGGTCTCCAAGGCTTCAAATTCTGTTACTGAGCACCCCAAGGTTTAAGGCAGGCTATTGCTCCAAAGAGATTGTTCCATTGTGTTATTTATGGATGACAAGACTATCTTCAGTTAAAATCAGTTGCTTAATAAAAACCAGAAAATGTGTGGTTGGCATAGACGAAAGGTGGTTCTGTGTGTGAATTAAATAAAATAGAAAATGAGAGGAGTGAGGTGGGTGGTGGCCATGGTAGTAGCCAAAAAAGCTAGCTTTCCAGGCCTAGGCAGACACTTCTACCTGAGCAGTACATTAGGAAAAACTTCAACAACCACACTAAAATAATAAAAATCAAAAGCCCAGAATATCCAAATCTATGCATTTTGGTCTCAGAATGGTGTGCACTCATTTTCTGTCCTACACACACACAGGATGCCTGTGCTCACTCTAGATCTCCCCCAGTCCCCTTGCAATAAAGGATTCAGGTAAGCAAGGAACAATAAAAGGGAGAAACGGGAGGACAAGGGCAAGTCCTGAGGACCAAATGTCCTCATGGGCCAAGCACTCAGCTTACATAACTTTTATAGCTCTGTAGTAGATTTGCTCAGTGTCAATTTAGCCACCAACTCGGTTTTCCATTGCTATAGCAGAACACCTGAGACTGGGTAATTTGTAAAGAAGTTTATTTAGCCTCTGGTTCTGGAAGCTGGGAAATCCAAGGGCACAGCAGCAACATCTGGCAAGGGCATTCATGTTTCATCACAACATGGCGGAAGGTGAAGCCCAGTGAACGTGTGCAAAAGAGGAAGCATAGCTCTCTTGTGACACCACGTTCCCACAAGGGTCAACCCACTTCCACAAGCATGGCATTAGTGCCTCTTATCAACCCTGTCACCTCTTAAATGCTGCATCTCTCATCACTAGCACAGTGGCAATCAAATGCCAGCATGGATTTCTGAAAGTACAAAGCAAGTTCACGTACCACAGCACCTACTCTTGGGATGGTTTCCCAGAACCCCTGCCTGCATCATTCTGGTCAGCACAGTTACAGAGGATTTGGAATGTGGAGCTCAACAGCAGCCAGAGTCCTTAATCGCTCAGGAGGCTGGTGCTGGCTGCAGGTATCCTGCAGCAGGTGCACGGTCGGTTGCTCATCTCTGGGGCATCTTCCTGGATGGCATGGTGAGGTAGCCTGCCAGTCACATGGCTGGCCAATGAGGGAGCTGGCACCCCAACCTTCTCCAGGTCTGATTAAACAGACAGCACAGCTTCAAATCAGAGCAGGAAGAGGTGGGAAAGAGCCTTCTAGAAGTGTGTCATTTTAAACACAAAGAAAAGTTTCCCTTTGTTTTCTGTTCACCCAGATAATATTTAAGATGACCTTAACCCATCACCAACTGTCTACAAATAGGAGCGTCTAGCACTTGGGAACGCCTCCCACCTTCCAGAAACCAGAAGCCACAGGGTGTCTCAGAGGTGCCCAGGCTGGATGCAGAGCTGATGGAAGGAGGGTGGAGAGATGGCCACCAGCCACTGCTACTCACCTCTGGGCCCTGTTGTGGGGTAATGACCCCTGAGAAAGAAAGCAAAAGACTGGACAGAGTGCAGAAGAGGAATGTAGATGAAAAGAAATCAGGAGGCTTTTTCTTTCATGTTTCAAGTGCCAAATTATGCTTGACATTTGAATTTTCCCCAAGGCTCACTTCCGTAAAATCATGCCAAATTACCCTGGAAGGGTTGGAGCTTCCCAGAGAGACTTTTGACTATAATCAAACAGGTTTTCCACCATTGTTCTGACACTCTGGAAGGGTCTGGGGAGAAAGGGTAGAGGGGTCAGTGAAAGCAGCTGAGGAGTGGCCAGTTGCTCGCTGTGGACCTGAGCACCGAGCACCTCTCCAAGTGCAGACCTCCCCACGAGCTGAGGGGTGACGGGGCCAGAACACACTCACACGAAGGGACAGGTAATAATGCCCATGTTGGCTAACATTTATGGAGGTTTATTGCAAGTCAGGCGCTGTGCTGAGAATGTTACTCATTACTTTTAACTTCACCACAGCCATATAAAAGCAGGTGCTGTTATTATCCTCAGTTTGCAGATGTGAAAGCTGAGACTGGGGAAAATGAAGTAATTTATCCTGGTCTTTCAGGTGCCAGATCCTGAGCGGCAGGCGCTACTGCATTGCCTAATGACGAGGTATCTCACCAGCATGACAGGGAGAAGAAAGGGCCCATACAACACCAGAACGTCATTGGACATGTGTACTAACTGCTTGATGGAATCAACTTAATCACACAGATTCAAGGCCTGGTCTCGCCTGGTCTTCACTGGCTAAACAGAGATCATGGATTTTATTATGCTGTTCATCTGCCAGGTATGCAGAAGGTCACTGCTGAAAGAGGCCCTGGCCCTTTTTTTTTTTTTTTAAACAAAGAAGGTTGCAGTTTCTTTCTTTCTTTTTTTTTAAAGAGAGAGTGAGAGAGGAGAGAGAGAGAGAGAGAGAGAGAGAGAGAGAGAGAGAGAGAGAGAGAGAATTTTTAATATTTATTTTTTAGTTCTCGGCGGACACAACATCTTTGTTGGTATGTGGTGCTGAGGATCGAACCCGGGCCGCACGCATGCCAGGCGAGCGCGCTACCGCTTGAGCCACATCCCCAGCCCGAGGCCCTGGCCCTTTAAAGGAGGTCCCATGTCCTCCTCCGAACATTACCAATACATCAACCATATGACCCAGCAATCCTACTTCTGGGCTTATATACAAGGGAAATGAGATTAGTATCCCAAAGAGATACCTATACCCTTATGTTCATCACAGCAAAATGTACAATAACCAAGATAGGGTATTATGGCTTGGATGTGAGGTATCCCCCAAAAGCGCCTTTGTGAGACAATGCAAAAAGGTTTAGAGGATAAATTATTAGGTTTGAGAGCCTTAACCCAATCAGCGAATTAATCCCCTGATGGGATTAATAGTGGTAACTGGAAGCAGGTGAGGTGTGGCTGGAGAAGGTGGGTCCCTGGGGGTGTGCTCTTGGGGTATATATTTGTATTTGGCAAATGGAGATTTCTCTCTCTCTCTCTCTCTCTCTCTCTCTCTCTCTCTCTCTCTCCTTACTGATCATCATGTGAGCTGCTTTCCTCCACCACGCTCTTCCACCATGAAGTTCAGCCTCACCTAGAGCCTGCTGTCTATAGACTGAGACCTCTGAAACTGTGAGCCCTCAAGTAAACTTTTCCTCCTCTAGAATTATTCTGGTTAGGTCTTTTAGTCACAGTGGTGAAAAAGCTGACTATGATACAGGGAAACAATCTAAGTACCCATCAGTGAGGTAGAAAAATTGTGGCACATACAAAAAAATGGAATATTAGTCATAAAAGAAAAATAAATTCTGCCATTTGCAGCAACATGGATGAACCTGAAGGAAATAAACCAGATACAGAACAACTCTCACTTGCAAGTGGAATTTTTAGAAGTTAATTCATACAGGCAGAGAGGAGACAGTGGTTGGCAGAGGCCAGGGGGTGGGGGTAATGGGGAGATTTGGGTCAAAAGGTACCAACTTTCAGTGATAAGATAAATGAGTTCTGGGATCAACCATACACATGGGTCGTCATGGATGTGTTACACACTTGACTGTGGTTGATATTATACCATGCACACATATGCCAAATCTTCACATTGTACACCTTGAATATATTCAATCTTTATCAATACAATTTTTTCAATATTTATTTGAAAAGGAAAATGTGGAACTAGGGATTGAACTTAGGGGCTTTCTACCACTGAGCAACATGCCCACCCTTTTTATTTTATTTCATAGACAGTGTTGAACTTGCGATCCTCCTGCCTCAGCCTCCCCAATTGCTGGGATCATCCATGAGCAACACCACACTAGTCTTGAAAAGTGCTTTGACAAGTTCCCATCGCAAGTCCTCATGGATTCTCCCTGAGAAGCTGAGCCTGTGTCCTCACGGGCCTTGCTGCCCACCTCCTTGTCCCCACTGTCCTTCGCTCTTTGTTCCCCTCAAAGCCGTGCACTGGCCTCCTGTTCACTGACACCACATCAAGTGAGGTCACCATCATCCTGTCACCTGGATTATTGCTAGAACCTCCTTCCAAGTCCTCGATGGTCTACAATCCCTGCCTCATAGTGATCTTTCTAAAACCAAATGTGGTGGTGCCCATTCCCTGCTCAAAGCCCTCCTGAGGTTTCTGTGGCTCCGGAGATTGAGCCAGGCTCACCCATGACTGCATGGAGTCCTTCCAGCTCCGCCCGCCCGGCCTCTCTCCCAGCCCTGTGCTCCATCCTCTGTCAATCATCACCATGTCCTCAACGTACGTACCGAGATTTCTTAACCACGCGGCCTGGCGTGTGCCACCCTTACACCCTCAGCCAGATGAAGGCGTGCTGGGGGAGGAAAGGTCTTCCAGGCCAACCTGCGCTTGCCCTGCGGCTCTCAAACGCCACGTGCAGAAATAAGCCTGATTTGAGCATTAACCAGCTTGAACCCACGCTGTGCCCTCCCCCCTCCACCACCCCAGCAGCTCCATGGGATGGACTGAGGCAGCAGAGCAGGAGTTCCAGCCACATGTCCCTACTGGAGGCCACACCAGCACCACACGGACCCAACCACAGAGTACCCAGAGCTGGAGCTCACCACAGGGAAACTCTTCTCCAGCCACCATAGGAAGAGCTGGCCCTGCTTCCCGAGCGGCAGCATCTGCAGGAGTGGACTTGGGACACCTGTTATTTGCTGCTCAAGTTCAGCTTCTTTAGACTCTTCTCAACTATCACCTTTTAGACTTAGCTGGGCTTCACTTAGAGGCACCCAACGAGGTGGACAGCAAACCTTGTGCCCACCCCCAGCAGGTGGCAGCTGGCATCCTCCTGGGATGGGGGGTACCCCAGGCTCAGATGCCCCAGTGCAGTCCATCAGTCTGTCGGTGGGGACTTGACACCTGCCTTGCAGACACTAGCCCCTTTATGAGGGCCCAGACCCCCAGTGTTTCCGGCTTTCCTTCTTGTGAAGCACTGTGATGCCCCCTGACTTAGTTACCTGGGCCTTTCAGCCCTGGACTCAATGCTGACCCAATCCTAGGTCTCCATCGCCTTTTGAATACCAAGATCTCAGCTTCCCCTTATCCTTCTTGGGAGCAGGTCCTACTCTGGGGCCTGTCCGTTCCTGACACTCTGCCCTGCCCTATGACTTAAAATGTTTCATTTTAATTAAATTCTCTCTCTCAGAGGGATCACTGAGGCAATTTACAAATGTTAGTGGCACGGCTCAGCTGGGGATTGCCACAGAATAGGTTTCCAATGAATATTTGGTTACAACTGGTTTTAATTCTCAGGGGTGAAATGGTGACCACGAACTGGGGATCATCACCACTCAAAATCCCTAGTCTGCAGTACAGAGGAACAGCATGGGGAGGTGCTGGGGGTTGAGTTCCCCGGGGAGCAGACTGTGAAACAGAGAACCAGCCTACTAGGAAGTGCTCTTAGAGGGGACTCTGTGAGCAGGAGGGGGCAGAGGGAGCAGCTGAACTTGCACTCTCCTGGGAAGTCAGAGAGGGGAGAGGGGTTGGACTCACCATGGCCTGGATATGGCTTATCTCCTAAAGGCTCGGGCACTGGCAGCTTGGTCCCCAATGGTGGTGTTGAGTGATAGTCCCTTCAGGAAATGGGGCTTAGTGGAAGGGAAGCACATCATGGAGGCTCCACTCCTGTGATGCAAGAATGCTGGAATTGATGTAGGAACTAGCCTTTGAGAGTGGGTGAGTAAAAGTGGGGTGCTTCCTCAAATATCTCTTCCACCATTATGATGCCATTTGCATAAGGCCCTCATCGGGGCTGAGTGGATGCCAGCACCATGCTCTTGAACCTTTAGGGCTATAAACTAAATAAACCTCTTTACTTTAAAAGGAATCCAGCCTTGGATATTTTGTTACAGCAACACAAAACTGACTAAGACAGGCCTTTATACCCTTGCATCCATCAGTTATGGGATATAGGCTGCCCCTAAAAAGGGAGTATGACCTTGGGCACGGTGTCATTCTTTAGCTAAAGCACCTTCTACAGAGAGCAGAAAAGGTTGTCTTCTGGCAGTACTTCTAGCAGCAGAGGAATCAATCCATCACTTTTTATCTCAAGAAGGGACCTAGGCAGTGCTCCACAGTGTCCACCACAGAATTAGACAAAATTAACCCAAACAACCAACTCAGCCAAACCAGCCTAAAGGAGAGTCCCAGCTCTGCCCCCATCCATCCCAAACCACTGTTTGCCACCCTCCCTTCCTGGGCCTCCCCCTTTCCAATGCCCCCATCCAGGCTCTGACTTCACGGCCTCATCCCTTTTGTAACTGAAAGCTCTGTATCAAGACAAAGAACAAGACCACTTTTCCCCTTGGAAGAGCGGCTAAAGAGGGCCAGAGTCTCGGGATGGGGATCCAGGGAAGATGTGTGAAAACCAGGGGACACGGGGCTAGATCAGAGAAGGAGGAGTAGGCACCATCCAGAGGGCAGGGACGGGGGAGGAGGGCCAGAGACCAAGACGGGAGATTCATGGATGAGGAGGAGAACTGGTGGAAGAGGAAGAGAGCAGGGCAGGGTGTCGCTGGGTCAACCTGATGGCAGCAGGCGAATTGGTCGCCTGGGTCACAGAGCCCGCAGTAGTGGACAAGTTGGCTCATTTCTGCTCCAGGAAAGTGCCTTCTGGCCTGGGGCCCATGCAGCCTCTCTCTAAACCCCATCCACAAAGGCACCAGCCAAAAACAGTAAAAGCAAGCTGTGTTTGCTAAAATCAAATTTCCTGAAACCAAAATGGCAAGTCAGGAATCAGTGAGCATGTTCAGGCGCCGGCGACTGGGGCCTGGAAAGCAGCCCGGGGAGGGGCAGGCAGCAGGAGGCCCTCCCTGGGAAGGGAAGCGAGAAGCAGCCCCCTCGCCAGCCTCTCCCAGCAGCTCCAGCTCCTCCGCAGGCGGCAGGCGGCTCCAGCACCCGCTCTCCATCTGTGTGTGTCCAAGGCTCTCTCAGGCCTCGTCCCTGGGGCTCAGGCTTTGCCAGCTCACAGTGGCGTGTAGACCTGGGATGTCAACCCCGGTGAAGCGCATTCAGATGCTCAGGGAAACATGCAAGTGTCCCCTGTGCTCACGCCTGAGCGTTCACACAGTTAACAGGCTGATGAAAAGAAGCACGCACTCGAATTAAAACGTCAGAATGGTTTACCCTGCACTTCCTGGAAACAAAGTGAGAGCGAGGGAGGGAGGGAGGGAGGGGACGTATGTCAGCTAGGAAGAAAGACCACTCATCTTGCAAGAAAGGAGTTGTGGTTCAGGTACAAGAAGTGTGGTTGGAAGAACAGCCCCAATTGCTGCATTCAAAAAGAGGCCACGGCCTTCGACAGCTGAGTCCCTGCTCGGTAACTGAGCATGAAGAGGGCACGGGACCTTGCCAGCTCCTCCCTCCTGAGATTTCTGTGTGGACAGTCTCTGCCCTGGAGCGCCCACTCAGCTGGCCGAGATGCTCAGAGCAGCCCCAGTGGCTCTCGTCCTGGCCACCATCTCCTCCCTTCCCCTTCTTTTTCCACAGGCCAGCTGAAGGTCGGAAGGCGTCCCCCATCCACACCACGAGGGTCAGAAGCTCTATCAGCTCCTGCAATCGTTCCTTGGGCAAATCCCTCCCTTGCTTTCTAACAGATGCTCCCTGCTGTGTCACCCTCCAGATTAAGACGCTAAGAGCCAGAGAGGCTGAACGTCATGCCTTCAGTTGACATGTGAGGAAGCACAGAGTAACAGAAGTCATGTCCCCAGAGGTGAGCAACACAGCCCAGCGTGGGTTAAGATTCCAGATAAGGGCAACGGATGTGGTTTGGGCTGTGCAGACATGAGAACCAGAAGCACTCGGGTCAGTGCCAGGAATCAACCAGCAAGCAGAAGGCCCCGTCTGTCACCCAAGATGAGAGAGTTCACACAGTTATTAGATCCTCGGGACTCACCAAGAAAGAAAGGAATGTTGTGGAAATCCCAATCCTTAATGATGTCTCCAAATCACAAGGAGATGGAAAAATTAGAAAATGGAACTAGCCACAGACATGCTCCTGATGGGGACCTGGGCTAGGGTCTTTGCCATGGCAGGGGTGGGGCTGTTTTTGAGAAGCATCCTGCCTGAGCCAGTTTCTTCCCTGCGATGCTGCAGTGGCACCACTGACAGATGGGACCTGTAAAAAGCCAATTTCCCTGCATGCCTCGGTTCCTTCCAGCGGAGCAGCAGGGTTCACAAACAATGTGGGTCACTATCGCTGAGCAGACATCTCATGGTCATTTTCCAAGCTGACGGGATTTTCAGAGCCGTGTATCATGGGGAGGCTCCTGTACCAAGCAGACTGGGAAAGGGAGACGGGTTCTTTAAAAAAAAAAAAAAAAACACTTATTTTTAGTTATAGGTGGGCACAATATCTTTATTGTTTTTTTAATGTGGTGCTGAGGATGGAACCCAGTGCCTCACGCATGCTAGGCCAGTGCTCTACCTCTGAGCCCCAGCCCCAGGCCCAGGACCGGGAGGCTGGTTCTTAAGAGCGGCACCATCAGTGTGTGTCCAGGGGTAGCAATGTCTCAGGGCAGAACCCAGAGAGCCCTCTCCCCACACTGCCATCCTCGGACGGTTTACCTATCATCTGGGGAAGTGAACAACTACTATGAAAGAATTACAATGAATGAGGCCGGTCTTTAAGGTAAGCTTATAATCTCAGTACTTACAAATCCCAGAAAATTCACAGCTAGGGATGAGCCTATGGCATCTGAAACAGGCTTTACTGAATACATGTTCACACCCAGTGTCCTCCCTGACCCTGGACATGATGTTGATGACTCCCATTCCACAGGACAACGACGACGGAGGCTCAGAGCACTAATGAGTCTCCCGGTGAAAAACGAACCACAATCCAGGGATTCTGAGCTCCAAAGTCCAGAGTTCTTTCTGTTCTCCAGAATGGCACCAAACAAGGTGTTTTCATTCTTTCTAGTCTCACCTGCACAAGAAAATAGAGCCTCAGTTCTCTTAAATGGTATTATCTGAATCTTAATCAGAAAATGGTCAAATTCCACAAAGGGAAGCCTCCCAAGGTCTCCCACTGTCAACCTCTCCCACTGCCCAGCCAGTGCCGGCCCTGTCCTGGCTGCCCTCTGTGTCTGCCCATGGGCTGCCTCTACCCCCACTGCCCCCAGTCAGCTCCAAGTCAGCAGTGGTGCCTCTTTCTCTGCACACCCTGGCTCTGATCTGGATATGGTTTGGCTGTGTCCCCAGGGTTCATGTGCTGGCAGCTAGGTCCCCAATGTGGCCACGTGAGAAGCAGCAGAACATTTAAGAGGTGGAAGCGACTGGCTCTCTGGGAGCACTGTCCTCCAAGAAATCGACTTCATTCTATGGACCCCCAGTTAGTTCTCACAAGGGGACTGTTATAAGAGTGAGACTGGCCCCTTCCCTCTCCTGGGCTGCCACTGGGGCCATGGTGTGGCAGAGTAAAGGGGACTTCACCAGAGGCCTCGCCATGGGGCTGCCTGATCTTGGACTTCCAGCCTCCTTAGCTATGAGCTAAATCAACTTTCTTTATAAGGTTTCCAGCCTCAGGCATTTCATTGCAGCAAGAGAAAATGAACTACTACAGTCTCCGTATCCAGCACAGGGAAGAGCTCAACAATGAACTGTGACTATGGAATCAATAATTCTGAGAAGCCAAGGTGGATGGCTTTTCCATGGAAGAGGACAGACACACAGAGTAAAGCCCAGACGCTAATTAAAGGAACCAGGGCAGAGACTCCTGCCTTTTGCACAAACAAAACCAGGAGAACAGACAGAATCCAGACCACGGATCTGTCAGCCCATCGGTGACTACAGACAATAAGAAGCTGATCTTTCTGTGGTCCAAATCGAGGTGGCTGTTATTTGGAAAATAACAGCAGTAGCAATTTTTTTGAAATGATGTGAAGACCCCCTGCAGCGTGGGCCATGCTTACTAAAATGCCAAACAATAAATGACCAAGTGGGGGTGGGGTGGGTAAGGAATGAGACTGAGGGGCATTTGGGCACCAGGAGGAAAGCAATTCCATCAGCAGGGTCTGTGTGTGGATGCCACAAGCCATTCCGTGTTTTCATTCTGAGCAGAAAGTTCTGATTAATTGCCAGGTTCTCAAGCTCTTTAGAGTCTGTTTTTAAACTCGAGGGTCTGACATTTCAAAGCATAAATGTTATGGGTTTGCGTGTCACCGCCTAGTGGGTTGGGACTGTGGTCACTCTACACCCCTTAGCAATGCCCCACAAAGGCCCCACTGAGGGACGCCTTTCTGGCCAAGTGATCCCACATTCACAGGCTGCCTTTGAGTCTTCTGAAGGGCCAGGGAGGAGAGGCCACATTGTTCCTGGCTCAGGAAGTCACAGCAGCAAGACCCCTGCCTGGTCCCTGGGGAATCATGGCAGCTGGGCAGAGGCCTCCAGGCCCAGCAGGATAGAAGCCACGGTTGTCTCAAGGCAAGTTGTCACAAGGAAAAGATGCTCTCGTCCGGTGCCCCACAAAGAGATTTTCATGGGGATTACAATTAAACGGCTTAAGCCCATGTGGAACCACTTCCCCTTAGCTGAGAAGCTTCTGGATGGCTCTCTAAGAAACCCAAGTCCAAGTGACTGATTTTATAGAAATACAGCGGCCAGTTATATGGATAATAAAAGAGCTGACATTTATTGACCACTTACCCACGGCTGAATTCCTTCCTTGCTCTCTCAGCTATGTCCTGTCCAGAGATGAGCCCATGCCAGAAAGCGCAATAAAGAAACCGAACAGGGGGCTACATGCTAATGTGTGGGGACAAGGAGCGAAACCATCCCAAAGACCAGCAGCAGCAGGAAGCTGCTGTCCCTTCCATTCACCCCCAGACACACAGAGGTCCCAGGCTGGCCACCATCACCACACTGGCAAGCCTCTCTTCCCTTCTCCTGGGAAAACCTTGGTCATTGGGGACCCCATCTTCCACTCTCTGACCCTGACTTAGTGCTATTGCAGATCTCAGAGCGGTCAAACTAGGTTCCAGTCCAGCATGACATCTCCCCACCAGAATGGGAGCTGCTAGAAGGAAAGAATCATGAATATTTTATTTATTTTTTAAATTTATATTTATTTCTTTATTTGTTGTGCTGGAGATTGAACCCAGGACCTCACACATGCTAGGCAAATGCTCTTCCCCTGAGCTATACTTTAGCTCAAGGACTGTGAATAAAAGTCATCTTTGATCCTTGATGTGTGCTGCTTTGCACAAAGTAGGTGCTCAGTAAATTCAGAAACTAATGATAGAATCTGCAATGCCATTCGTTATTTTAGATGTAGAAAAAACCTTCTGACATCCTGTGGGCTCCAAAGCACTACACAATTATATACTAATGAAAGTTTAATGAAATAATGCTGTATTAAAGATTCTGGTTTTCTTTGTGCCCTTCCTCTTCAGAGCCTAAAGAGGTGCAGTTCAGCAATACTTCACACACCAAATTCCTCCTTGATGCTCTTTCTCTTACCTTTGCTATCAGTCAAGTCTTGGGCTATTGATCCACATAAATTTGATTGAAAACTCCAGCCTTCATTGAAATGGGCTGACAGCAATCGCCAGCTGATGGCTGTGAGCAGTCTTGAACCAGATTCAGCTCAGGTCTCTGGGTTTCTCTGCCGTCTGAGGGGCATTCTGTTCATATTAAAGGCTGACATAATTATTCACAAATGCAATTCCCCTTCCAAGGGAAAATCCTCCTCTAGAAGTCTTTGCAGCCTGAACATCTGGACCACAAAGTCCGTGGAACACTGGGTGAGAAGGTCCAGGACTGTCTCCCATTCCACATGGCTCTGACGTGGGACGTGTGTTTCAGTATTACTAGAAGTGGGATTCGAGCTCAGCTCTTCCCTGTGTTCACCTTCCCCTTTCACAAAGACTACTGTTCTGATCCGAGAGTATGCTGTAGACGCAGCGTGCTTTCCTACAGTAGAGATATGCTGCACAGAAGCACCGGGTCTCCTTCCTCTGGGCCGAGACAGACCAACCCAGGCTCATACAAGGTGGATGTGCTAGTGTGAGGCTGGGCTTTCCTGATGGGCTGAGCCAAGGGTCCTGTTGCTCAATCAGCTCATCAGGCATCTTGGGTTTGCTGAGCCAGAGGCACGTGCCCACCCGGCCCAGAGCTGCTCTGGGGCTACCTTCTCCAGTCTTTGTACCCCCACCCTGTCTTCCTGATGACCCCTGATCCCCCTCTGGTCACCGCCTACCTAGTCCTCCCAGTTTCATGCACTATTTAGCTACCTCCCCAGTTCTGCATGAGGGCAGACTCAGTGGAGCCTTTTCTTTCATGGTTGTGCCTCTGCAGATATAGTGACAAAGAGCAGATTAATACAATCTAAGAAGTACATGAGGCAGGACACCTTTATAAAGAACAGAGATTTCTTTGGCCCACAGTTTTGGAGGCTCAAGGGTATGGCACTGACAATTCTGGTGATGCCTTCTTGCTGGCAGAGTCTCAGGGTGGTACAGAGCATCTCAGGTCAAGAGTCAGAGAGCTCAGGTGTCAATGTCTGAGTATCCAGCCTCTGTCCGTCTTCTTATAAAGACACCAAGGTTCCATCATGGGGCTTCCCCTCTCACAGCCTTACCTAAACCCACTCACTTCCCCAAGGCCTTCCAGACATTGTTGTTGGATCAAGCTCTCGCTCCTTAATACCTTTAACATGTGACTTTGGGATTAAACTCCTGCATGAGTTCTGAGGAACAAACCATATTTAGATTGTGGCATACAGGCCACAACCCCTGTGCCTGCTCTCAGCCTCCACGGCAGCTCACCCAGTCATGCCTCCCTCTCCCCAACTGCCCCTCTGGCCAGTAGCCCATGGGCAAAACCAGAGAGAGCTGACAGCAACTTCCCAGCATGACTGGACCACCACTCACACAGGTGCTACTCACAGCAGGTGCACCAATGCTGCCCATCCACAGAGACTCGCTCCTGGCGCAGAGAGAGAGGAGGGCAGAAACCCTCAGTAAGACTCTGCACCTGGATGGGGCTGCACAGCAACGCAGAGGCACCCCCGGGCCCAAGCTGCAGGTTCTAAACCAACTGTGTGACTCAGATGAGTCACCGTGGGCTGAGCTGCCCACCATCTGCAACAGGAGGTCCCTTGTCAGAGTCCAGTGGATTGAAAAATCTCTCCAGGTTGGCTCTGGAAGCACCATTCAGGCCCCTACAACCACAATCTCTTGTCTCAGCAGAATGGCACTACCAAGTACTGCATTCCTATGACTTTCCAGGCAGTGTACTGGACAAATAGATCTTGTCCTCTTAAGTAATGGCACCATCTCCTGCAGGTAAATGCAATCGTGATCCTCATTTCATGATTAACATGGTGGAGTCCCACAGCAGCTTCTTCAAGGTCTTACAGAGGGCCATGCGGTGAATCAGGAATCAGATCCAAACCTGTTTAGATCCAAACTCACGCATTTACTACTGTCCTTCCCCAAGCAGTAGAGCAACGTCCACTGAATCCATGGAGCTGGCAGGAAAGCTCAGAGTATTTCCCTCTAATGAGAAGGAAGTGAGGGGCAGCTCTCCCCCCTGCCTTCCCTACCTGAGCTCCTTACAGTTAGAGCTTGTTATTCCTGATTTAAAAACAATCGTTCCCATGGCAACACCTTGGTGGCTTCTCTTAGCAACCATGGCTATCTTTCATAGTGTTAACAAAGTTGGTTCAAAGATAAAATTGCTTTTTGAAAGAGTTTGCAGAGGCAAACCCAAAATGACCAGTTGACCTGAACTAAACTTTGTATACATACTAACAGAATTGTGGAAGGATGTGGAAACCACTGGGAAATGATTCTGCTAACCTGCCAGAGGAGGAAAACAGAAAAGGCTCACCTTCACGCCCGGGGACACTGTCTCAAATCAAAACCAACAACGATTGATCGATTCGAAAATTCGAATGCTTCCTCTGACTGACAAAAGATTCACAAATTCAAAGTATTTTCTTTTGCACTCTTTTTAAAATTTTTATCAGTGCATTATGAATATACATAATAGTAAGATTCATTATGTCATAATTCATACACACACATAGTTTATCAATCTCACATTTAAGATCTACACATGGTACTAGTTTTCTATTGCTGCTATGATGAATTACCACCAATTGAGTGGCATAAAAACCATGTATATCTGTCATCCTACAGTTCTGTAGATCAAGCCTGCCATGGGACTCACTATATGAAGGTCAAGGTACTGGCCATGTGCCTTGCTTTCCAGAAGTTCCAGGGGAAGAATCCCTTGCCTTCTCTGTATGAGCTTCTATAAGGCATCATTTCCCTGGCCTTATGGCCCCTTTCTCCTTCTTAAAAGCAGCGAAGTTGAGCTGATTCCTTAGGCCACCATGGCTCCGACATGTCTTTCAATATCCTCTTTTATTTTTAAGGATCTTGGGCTATGGGCTGTGGGATAATCCAGAATCATCTCCCTACTTTAAGGTCATCTGATTGGCAGCCTTGATTTCCTCTATACCCTGACCCCCCCCTTTGTTGTGTAACCTAACACAGTCACAGATTCTAGAGACCTGTGTGTAGACACCTTTGGGGGGCTATCAACTCCCCCTACCACAGTAGATATTGCAGCATAGACTGATGTTCCTAAGGCGGAAGGGAGAGAACGTCTCCTTCTTGTGTCCAGAGGCACATCTTCTTGCCCCCAGCTGCTGGGGATCTCTTTGGCCCCTTCTCTTATATGTTCTGGCTGTGTTTAAAATACATCCTTATGGAGGGCAAGACAAACCAAATGTGGCCCTACACCTTTTCCCCACCTTTTCCAAAACAGCTATGGTTTATGTTGAGCAGCGTCCACAGGACAAGTCCAGGTCACACAAGGAGCTGTTTCAGGAGGTAGAGGTCTGCTGTCAGGGATGCCAACCTAGAAAATCATGCTGCTTCTGAGGAGTGAGTCGAGTTTATCCACCAGAGCAGGAGGAACTAGGGTAGAGCTGGAGGGACCTGAGCCACTGCCATTTGCCAGAGACAAGCGTGATAGATGCTAAACCAAGGGGAATAACTCTGTGAAGGGCCAGCCTTCATATCATACTTTGGCAATTACCCCATGAAGACATTTATATACACGAACAGAAACCAAATCCCTGCAGTAAACAAGCCAAAAGCCATCACTCCCCAGGGAGAAGAGGTTTCAAATGCCAGTTGGACTCCTAAAGAATGTACTAGAACACCCTTGAGTCCAAGGCCCAGCTCTGTGGTGACACTAGAGAAGAATGTGATAAAGAATAGGGCCCTCAGGACCTCACACTTTAGGTGCAGAGGAGAGGAGTACACTCTGGGGAAGTGACTTACAGTCGCAGACACGCCATGTTTTAGGCCAAATAATTGTGAGTTGATTTCCAAAGAGCCAAAGGAGTTTGGAAGAGGCAAAAGTCCCTGTGACCTGGGGAGATGGAAGTGAGGGGTCAACAGAGAAAGGTGACAAAGCAATAAAGTGTCAGGAATGGGCTCAGCCAGTTGCCACTGCGTGGCTCAGGGGCTGTGGCTGGAGTTCCTGGGCCTCAACTTCCCGCCCATGGCCGGCAGCAATGGCAGAGGTCTCCGTCAGCACGGGCTCTGTGTGTTCACTTACGGCCTTATGGGAGAAGCGAGGAGGAAGCTGGGCCTTAAAGGGTTGGGAAGGGAGGAAAGAGGGCCACAAATCAAGGCATGAGACATTCCGGAGCAGGAAAAGCCCAACTTGCCAACAAGGGCCATTCCTGGAGCTCCACTGAGCAAGACACTGGGGTCAGGTCACAAAGTGGTCCCGCAGGCTACCTGAACATTCCCTATAGAGTCCCCAAATGAGTGGACCAAAAGACATCAGCTGCCATTTTCAGTTTGCACAGAGATATTCTAGAATGTCAGAAGCTCTGGATTCAAATCAGGGCTTCAGGACAATCCCAGCCTGTATCCTCTCTTGTTAAAGAAGGTGAGAGTCACTGTCCCCTGACGGCTGGAGTGAGGACCAGGTAAAGAAAGGTCTCTGAGTGCTCAGCACAATATCTGGGGTCTAGAAAGTTCTTAACTGGCATTGTTCCAAAGGGCATGTGGGCCCCTCTTCAGCAGCTTTCAAAATGTGTTTCTGTTGATTTTAACAATGAAACTTTTTTTCCCAAAATAAACCTCAGATGGTAAAAGAGTTAGGCCTTGTTCATTTGGGGGTTCAGGACCCAGAAACCTTTATGCTGGGCCTTCTCCTTCCCTGCCCCCATCCCCAGTGTCTTCCCGAAGAAGGACCATCCATGGTCTGGCCCATGATCCGCTGGGGCATGCCACCCCAGGGCCCAGGCCACGCCTATGTCCTCTCTACCTGGAACCCAGTCTGGTGGCTGAACCACAAGTTCACCAAATGGCCAGTTCACTGAGTCCATTTGATATTGTCAGCAAATCATGCAACAGTCTACTGAAAGCCAAGCCACCAACTGTATTTTGCACCCTAACACTTTATATCCTAATATTTGGGTTTCCCAAATCATCATACAAAAAAGTTACTGTTTTTACTACTTAAGTTTGCTTCAATTATGATCAGGCTCGTGGGTTGGGATACAGGAAGCCTGGACTCCTTAGCCAGGCAGCTTCTGAAGGGGAGAAAGGAAAAGTCCCTCTTCTTCCCCCAAAGGGCTGATCATTTGAGTCCACAGGGAGGTGTACAGGAGAAAGGTCTACAGTTTTTTTCTGTGCACATGTGCACAGGAGCCACACAAAATGTGGGACTCCAAGAAATTCCATGTGGTTCCTGAACACAGCAGCCTTCACTCGAGGAGGGAAAGGGGCTGGGGTTTCTGGAGGGGGGCAGGTCAGGAGGAGGTGAGGGAAGAAATGGGAGGTGAATAGGAATGACCTGTTATACAGATAAAGTCTCTCAGGCAGTGCCTCCAGAAGAACCAGCGACAGGCTGCGTCAAGCCCCCTGCTGGGTGGCCTTGCATGCTTTGCCAAGTAGGAGTCAATCCCTGGTTTGAGGGATTCCCGGCAGGAGGACTACACTCCACCACAGGAAATGCTCTTAGGTAACAGGCACTCAGAGGAAGCCCTCCCTATGCTCTGCAGGAGAAAGAGGGGGGAGAGGCCAGCCAAGGGAAGGTCAGAGAGAGACCTGGGCTCTCCTTCAGTCTACAGAACTCAGCAGGCAGAAGCAGAACGCGGTGGGGTACAGTTTCCTGGGCCCCAAGACTCCATGTCCTTGGCAAAGCCCTCAGGTGTCCCTGACCCTGACCCCCGGTTCCCACCCTCTCTCTGCCAGTCTGTTCCCTTTCCTCTTAATTCTTCTTCTTATCCTCCAGCTTCTACTCCCCAGTTGATGGATAGGTAAATAGATAGATAGGGAGATAGATAGATAGAGACATAGATATTCTTCATCCTGGTTCCTGGCACAGAGCTTCTGAAGCCCTTGGGGCCAGCTGAGCCATAGGGGTGAGAGGAACATGTTTTTGTCACTGTCATAAGCCCCTTCAACCATATCTGAGTTCATGCTGATGAGATGACTCTTGGAAGGTGGGGCCTGGTGGCCAGAAGAAGCAGCCACATGATTACAGGGTAGGATTTTCTACCAGGAGAAGGGCTGACCGAGCATGGCACCAATGGCCAAGGAGTTAGCCAATCACACCTACATAATGGAACCTCCAACAAAACCCTCAGTGGCAGGGTCTGGACCCTCAGGGTTGATGGAGGTGGTGCACGTGGAGGGCACGGAAGCTCTGAGCCTGCTTGCCATGCCTCACCATGCACCTCTTCTGTCTGTGTCCTCCATGATAGTCTTCATAATAAGCCAGCAAATGCTCATGTGTTCAAGGAATCGACTTACAGCAGGAGCCATCCACCTTGGCCCAGGTGACTATTTCACGGGTGTCCTTCCATGGTCACTGGGTGCCACTGCTGCTGGGCCTGTGGCAAGGCAGAGCCTCATGGCAGGGAGCAAGTAGTGGAGCAGAGCTATTCAGCACATGGCAGCTGGGAGCAGGGACAAGAGATAAAAGAAGGGGCCAGGGCCCCAACATGCCCCCCAGGGCACACCCCACTGACCTGCTTCCCCCAGGGGGCCCCACCTCCTGATGCCTCCACCTCCTCCCTTCAGCACATCAAGTCACTAATTCGCAGATGGATCAAACCACTGGTGCCTTCGTGATCCAGTGACCTCCCAAAGGCCCCAACTCTGAACACTGGGCACCCAGCCTTCCACACGAGCTGCTGGGGGACACGTCACATCTAAACGACAAATGGAAGCGACCCGCTTTTCTGACTGCTGTGGGCCATTCTGACAGGTTGTCAAACCTTAGAAGAGGTTTGCAGGAACCAGCAATTTGTAACCAGGTCAGACCAGAGTAACCTGGGGACCCAGGACTTCCTCCTGGCACCTGCTGCAGAGGCAGGCTCCTGGGCTGAGCGCTGGGCCAGCAGGGTCTGCCCAGTTCCACGGAGCCAGAGTGGGGAGGGAATCAAGTTCCCTCCTAGGGTGCCAGAGAGCTAGAGACTGCTGGCTTGGGGTGCCACAGCACTGTGGGTAGGGAAATGTTTCATTGTCAGCCTGGCCCCCACTCTGCCTCTGGTCTCTGGTAACTCCATTACTAGGCCAGCAGCCCAGGCCCCATGCTCAGCTGACCCCTCTCTCAGCTCGGGCCATGCAGAACTGTGATAGAGGCAAGATGAGCCATTTAAAAATCTTGTTCAAAAGGCAAAAGGAAAGCCGACACCCAAAACTTGGCCAGGATCTTCTAAATGTTTTTGAAAATGTTTCATCTAATGGTTTAAAATAAGCACATTTTAGGTACATTAGTAAATTCTTTGAATGCATTATGTTGGCAAATTGACCACATAGTAAACTATCTTACAACAAAACAGTTTGTCAAAAATTGATTTAAACATGAACTCAGACCCCAGGTTTTCAGTCCAATTCACTGTTCCTGATGTTTGCTTATAAACAGTATGTTTTCTTAGAATGATTGAATTTGGTTTCTTTTCTCTATTTTGGCAACCAATTTTTTTTTTTTTACAAAATGTTTTCCATTTTTTTACCAACTTGCTTTCTTTTTTAAAATGCAGTATGTTTGAGATGTTAATGGCCTCATTTTAATTTGTGCATATTCTTGTTAATAATGAAATCTACTTAATGTGAGTTAAAACTAAAAGCCTGTCAGGGTAATTCACAAACATTTAAAAACTCAGTAGCAATTCTAGGAGGATTCCCTGTTAATATTCTTAAGGACTTTCAACGGGTAGACTAAGTAGGCCTCGGCATTAAGAGAAAGAACAAACAAATTAAAGTTGGACTCTCAGTAACAATTGGGGAAATAAATATTCACAGCCTTCTGCATGACACTGAACACATTTGTAAGGGCACCTCCCACACATTCAAGGAGGGCAGTTTACTCAATAACCACCTTGCTAAGACTCATTCAAGATGGGGTGGGAGGATACAACCACCTGACTTTGCTGTATTTCTTTCAGGAATGCACCAGAGGCCAACATCAATCAAATTTAAAATAATGCAATCCTCATTTGGCACTGATGGTAGCAGCAATCTCTATTTGTAGCAGAAAGCAAATTTTTGTGTGAGCAAAGTAATTTACAAGGAATGTACATTTTATTAAAATTCCAGCCTCAGAGACATCTTAAAATCCATTCTCAGACCTTTGAGACCATCCCAAAGATCCATGAGAAATGTCTAAATGATCTCCATTTCCACAGTGGATTACAACTTCGAGAACAGTGCCCATCACTGGCGGATAAATCCCTCTTCACATCTAATCTCTTTGAGAATTCAGTTTATATTAAAAGAAAAACACTTTGCTATGTATTTATACATTAAAAGTGGGATTTTAAAGTCAAGCTTTCATACATTATCTTGTATAATCTGTGGAGCAATCTTTGGCAGCAGATATTGGTTCCACTCAAAGATTAGGCTCCTGAAGCTCGGAGCGGCTAAGTGACATTTCCAAGTTTGCACAGCTAATGAAAAATAGGCTGGCATTCAATTGAAGTCTCCTGGCTCTGAGTCAATCGATAATCAATAAGTTAAACCAACGCATGTGCCCCTTATCATAGGCAGAGACCCTTCTCATTGGGAGCCTCTGTGGGGAACGTGGGAGCCACGCTGACCACAGCCTGCCTTCCTCCCGTCATCTCCCACCAGAGCCATGGCAGCTAACACCTGGCTCTGCCCCATTCCCTGAGGGGTGGTGTCAGGCTCCACCAGTGCCTGAAGATCTGTCACACCCCTGATTGAAACCTCTGGCATGGCTTCCATCATCCACAGGGACAAAAGACATAGCTTCCCCATCAGGAGCCTTACAGCTTGGCCAGCCTCCCCATTACACATCCTCCTCTCCCAGAGATGGTCTTCCTCTCCTGCCCTGTGGCATCACCCAAGGCCAACTCACAGTTCTCTTTCTAAAACCTTCACTCAGGTCCCACTCACAATCTCATGCAGAATTTGCCATCTCCCTCCTGCCAAGACAGCACAGCCCCAATATTTCCTAACTAGATCTGCTCCCCATCTCTTGGCTTTGCTCTGAGCTTCCTGCTAAAGAAATTGATACCTTAGGTCTGGGTGTGCAGCTAAGCGGTAGAGCACTTTTATGGTACACACAAGGCCCTGGGTTCCATCCCCAGTATGGAAGGGAGGAAGGAAGGGTAGAAGGGAGGAGGGAGAGAGGGATGGAGGATGGAGGGGCGGATGGGGAGGAAGGGAGGGAGGGAGATTAATAATGATGCACAACAGGGGTCAGCCACCTACATCCCACAGCCCCGCCTGACAAATCTGGCCCAGTGCCTGTTTTGGTGAACCAAGTTGTACTGGAACTCGGCCATGCTCATCTGTTTACAGACTGTCTGTGGCTGCTTCGCACTATGGAGACAGAACGAAGCAGTTGCAACAGACTGCACAGCCCACAAAACCGAAAATATTTATGATCTGGATCTTTATAGAAAGGTTTACTATCCCTGTGCTGGAAGTGAAGTCAAGAATTAAAGTCGACTTGTAATCCTGTTGAGTCGGGTGGGGGAAAACTCCAAAAGATCCTAGAGTGTTGGGGCCTGAGTTATAGTCTAAATTCTGGGACACAGTTTCTCTTCTACATTGAACAACTCAGTCCCCTCATCTGAACCTCCATTTTCCCACCTGTATGATCAGAAAATAGACCTATGGTTTTTAAATATTTTCTTAGCCCTAGAACCCTCTCCCCAGAAGAGTCTAGTCATTCACCCTTACACACAGATTCACTTTTTTCCATTTCACTTTCATGGTTTCAGTTGGTCAATATGGTCTGAAAAACATTAAATGGAAAGAAATAATTTAGAAGTTTTAAAACGCATGCTGTTCTGAGCAATATGATGAACTCTCACACCATCCCACTCCATCGTGCATGGGCTATGAACATCCCTGTGGCCATGTATCCATGCTGTATATACTACCTGCCTGTTAGTTGCTCAGTAGCCCTCCAAGTTATCATAATGACTGTCATGGTCTCCCAGTTCTTGTGTTCAGATAACCCTTACAGAGTGACCAAATCTAAGTCACAATCCTCTGGCACTCACCTCACTTCATCTTATCATGGAAGCACTGTATCATCTCACATGGTCACAAGAAGAGTACAGTACAATGAGATATTTTGAGAGACCAAACTTAAATATTTAACTGTTATCTAAATTACATTGTTATAATTGTCCTATATTATCATTACTTCCTGTTGTCTACATCCTACTGTACTTCATTTGTAAATTAAACTTTATCATAAGTATTTACAGAAAAAGCATAGCATATAGGGTTTGGTCCTCTACATGGTCAGGCGTACCTTGGGGGTCTGAGAATGTATCTTCCATAAATAATGGGGGCCTCCTGTGTGCACTGAGCTCTAGGCATACAGCAGATAAGGCCAGAGTAACTTGGACCAGGGCTGCAGTGGAAGGCCCATGTGCTGCCCATCATTTCCCATGCTTGCCCTGTCACCAGGGGCCTTGAGGGCTCCCATGGACCCCCAGAGCCTTGAGCATAATGGCCTCTGATCTAACTCTCTTTTAGAGTCCCTTCCACAATCTTGATCCATGATCCTGTGTTGAAGGTACCCTGTAAAATTCAGACTTAGAATCATCCAAAATCAAACTCCATCTTTTGGAAATTGTTTTCCTAATCAGGCCATAGCTGAGACAGATGGAAATGAAAAAGGTAAATAAATAAACATCATGAGACACTTTCCCCACTCATGCACAGGACGGCCTGGAGTGCACCTTCGGCTTTCTGGGATGTGCTGGCACTTCCTGTGATCTATCTTGGGCCTTTTAAAGCACAAAGGCAGAGTGTCAGCCTCTGGAAGATGTACAACATGAGGGACTGTCACTCCAGTGACAGAGCACTCTTGGGAGCAGTGCTGCTTCAAAAGGCATCATGCAGGTAATGACATTGCAAGTTATTTGTTGCCAGAGTGAGGAATATTTTGAGCAGCTCATGAGTGCATTGGGGCTGCATCAAAAGAATAGATCTGTCCCTAGATAGGGAGCATCTCAGAAAGATGGCTGTCCGAGGTGCTTTGCATTCAGTACACTGGCCAGAAGTCAGGGCGCTGGCAGGCTTCCTCTAAACACTCCCTGTGCACCTGGGACACGCTCCCCAGCTGCTCTGGGGCCCAGTTTCCTATCTGCAAGCTGAGTAGGCCATACTAGATAACTAGAGTCCTCCATGTGTATGAGGCTCTGTGTCAGGGACTTTGCAAGAAAATAGCCCCACTGACGGTCCAACAATCTATAGGTAGGATTCCCATTTTACGAAAATTTCTTTAAATACAGAATGGGTTGGAGGACCTGTTTCCACCTACCTGGTAGAGCTGCTTGGATAGTCAGAGAAACAATTTTCATAAACACCTACTGGATTATGAGTCATAATCAACCGTCACTATTATTGTCATCAGCAAAATCCCAACCCTGCATTCAGTCACTCTGTGAAACTCCAGCTTTCCTGCCACCTCTTCTCTGAGGGGATTCTCATGGATGTTGCCCATGGCCAGAGCCCAGGGTGGGTCCTTTGCCTTCATCCTGTCCCCTAACTCTCTGCAGCTCTGGACAGTGCTGAGTGGCCCTCCTTCACATAGTTTCTTCTCTAGGTTTTGGGACACCACATTTTCCTGGATGTCGCCTATCTCTTCCTTGTCTGGCCCTTCTCCTCCCCTCGAGTTCCAGAATGCAGAGCCCAAGGTCCTTCTCAAGCTCTTCTCTTCCCCACCAGGGGCTATCCAGTTTCCTAGGAGCTGACCACTCTCACATTTCTCTCCCCACCTGGTCTGTGAGCTGGAACGTCCCGGTGCAGTAGCCCTGAAGTGTGGCACTTGGGCACGCTGAGACTGAAGTGGAGAAGATGGAACAGGAAGACCCCAGAGCAGCCTTGGAAGCAGGTTCTCTCTGACCTTCCCCTGCCTTCCTATCCCTTGTCATTCTCTCCCCACTGAAGCAAGTCATAGACACCAGAATTTTTCCTCCCCCAGCCCGAGTCATAGGAACTAGACCTCCTCTCCCCCAAAGTCAGTCACAAAACCTTGAAATGCTGCTCAAGCTTTCCCTGCCTTTCTGTGGAGCTGGCCATGAAATTCACCGACTACCTGCCTGAGAGTGGATCATAAGACCCACGTCCCAGAGGGAGCCTGCCCCAGTCAAGCCCTGGAGAGGCTGAGAAGAATTTGGACAGACAGGCTTTGTTGGGTCCCCCTCAGCCTAGTACCATGATATCAGACCCATGGTCCAATCACGTCTATAAGTCTGTCCATTCTTCATGGAACCTAAGCATAAAAATAGTTCATCCTGGGTATTTGGGTCTGCATCTCTAGAGGCTCCCAGATCATGTAAGACTCTGATTTAAAACCCGTGCTCTGCCTCCCCCTGGTTAACGTGTCTTTTGCCACAGGAGTGTTGGCCACACCCAACTATTTGGAGGAAGGTCTCTCACTGGGTAGGAAGGTGTCTTACTCTTTTGGCCTCCGCAGTGGAAACTTGGATGTCTCGCAGCTTCTCAAATGTAACATGTCCCAAATAGAACTACTGGCTTCCGCTCTACTGAGATGGCTCTTTCTTCCACCCCACAGCAGCCAATGTCAGCAACCTCTGCCCAGCTGCTCAAGCCACAAACCTGGGTGTCATCTAGCTCCTTTCCTTCTCTCACGCTCCCTTTCAAATCTGTCTATAAGTTCTTTCTGCTGTGCTCCCACCATGTCTGTCTCCTCTGGCCTCTTTCAGCATGCTCAAGCTGTTCTAGGCTGGTCCCCAGAGCACTGCCTGCTGCCTGGATGGCACTAACAGCACCCTCCTGACCACAGAACCTTAACTCCAATTTTTTATAAGGACTGTGAGCTCAAGAGCTCTTGACTCAGCCAAATCAAGCTGTCACTTCATTTCCATCTTAAGAACAGAATGAGTTTGGATGGGGTGAATTGGGTCTCTTTTTCCAACTGGAGAAACATCAAGGTCTTTCTGACCTTCTCCTCTTCCTGCCTTCTTCCACCTTCTCCCCCCAGGCCACATGAAAGATTTCTCTGTCCTACTTTCCCCCAAAAGTAGAGCATAAGACCCATATTCAAGGGTAGAACGTAAGAAAGTAGAACATAAGACCCATCCAGTCAGGTTTCTCCACAGCTGTCTACTCCCTCGTCAGCCCTAGCAGAAAAGCACTTCCACTGGGGTCTGGGTTTTCATTTCCAAAGGCCTCTATGTCATGTAAAACTCCTACTGACTAAACCCACTAGGCTTTCCTCGTACCAATCTGTCTTTCATTATGGGAACCTTGGCAGTGAGTTTTGCAAAGGGTGAGGAAAAGGTGCTGCTTTTCCTCCCTGGGGTACAGTCTTTTCCACAAGGCTCTGAGGCTGACCTTCCCACCAAAGACAGATTCTAGCATGTAGAAGCTTCAGGCAAGCATTAGAAGAAGGCAGAAACCTATTTTATTATGAAACTGAATGGTGGTGGTTCATTTATTACAGTAATCAATAATACCAGAACAGGGGAGGAAAGTCTCTCTTGGAGAAGAATCGGTACTATTCCATCAGAGCTTGATCGCTGTACCCCTGAGGCTAAGAACCTGCTGTGGGTGGGGAGGGTAACGACCGATCTCCAGGGCATCCCTGGAAGTGTACAATTTCTGAAATATTTAAATTAATACCATTTTAGCTTTGGAAACTTAACCTAGGGCAGGCTGAACATTCTTTTGATTTGACAATTTTCCCCATGCAGTTCTTATAATAATGGTGAATTAATTTGGAGATATGGAGTTACTTAAAAAAAAAACTCATTACTTCTAGCATCTATGTTTTTATAAGGTAAGATGAAAAATCTTTATGATAGTCAGAGAAACTTCTTAAAAATCTAAAATATTGTTATATTATTTTTCTCAGCATAATGTCCAAATTTGGGAAGTATCAAAAAAGACTTCAAAGGAAATTTGGCCCCTTGAGTAAGATGGACTCATGGCTGCCTGGTTAATCAAACAAAATACTATAAAATATTTTACAAGCAAGACTTCAGGGAAACTGAGCTTGTTTACAGTGAAGATTCTTTGTCCTTTGCTATTTTTTAAATAATAAAAAACGGCAAAGTCAACACAAGGCCAAAAAAATAATTTTCTAAAATCTAGGTAGACTATCCACTATCTAGACAGATAAAGACTATAAAATCTATGTATCATTGTTAAAGAGAGAATGCCACATTCCAATTCTGAATTAATATAGCAGTTAGCAGGAGAGGTTTCATGTGTTTTCCATTTTTTACCTCATCTTGTAAATAAATTCAGCAAAACTGACAAAACTTTGCCAAAATGTTAGCCCCTTTGTGTATGTTCATTTCAAGCTGTGGCGTTATAAGCCCAAACAAATAAAATGTACTTGCTTTAAACCTCTGCACCTTGCTGGACCTTCTCACTGCGCACTCGTGTTCTGGACGAGCAGTGTTTCAGGACAAATCCAGTCCCTATTTTTCTTGAAACACCAGGTTTGATCCCATGAGTTTGCACACATTGCTTATTTATCTCTGTTGCTGTCCAGTATACCTTTCAGCCTTGACTGTTCTACTATTATTATTTTGCCTTTGGGCACTGGGGATTGAACCCAGCTCCTCAGGCAAGCTAAGAAAGATACTGCTGAGCTACCTCCCCAGCCCTGAGGTCTGGCTGAGATACAATCAAATCCACTCCTACTGTGCATCCTGGTATTTTTTTCAGTCCTGCAATTCTGTAACATGCAGTCAGCCCACCACCCCCACAATCAAGACGTAATTCTACCAGTGATCACCTCCGAATCCCCTGGTTCTCATTATCAATCAGCCCTTCACTCCACCTCCAGTCCAGAAACCACTGGTCAGTTTTCTGACCTTGTAGAGTCTCCTTCTCTAGAATGTCATGCAAATGGCATCCCATAGGACATGGCCTTTCAAGACCAGCTTCTGCCACTTAGCATGAGCATTTGTATAGCTAAGTCTCCACAGTGAGCTCCTTCCTATTGCTGAGTAGGATTTCACTGTTTGGATGCACAACAATTTGTTTATCCATTCACAAATTAGAGTACAGTGTAATTGATTCCATTTTTGAGCAATTATGAGTAAAATCTTTACAAAAATGTGGGTACCTGGCTTCTCAGGCTTCCATTTCACATGGGCATGTCTAGGAATGAGGTTACAGGCTCTTGGGGCAAGTGAATATTGTGCTACCAAACTATTTCCCATGTGCCCGATTAATTGTGCATGGTCACCAGCAACATACGAGGAGGGTTCCAGGACTTTCTCTCTCGACAAGCACCTGGCACGCATCAAGCCCTGTGGCCATTGGGATTGCTGCTGTTCAGGGATTTGTTGTTGTCACTAGTAGTGGCAGTGGTTTTGCTTGTTTGTACCAGGGATGTGCTACCATTGGGCTATACCCCAGCCCTGCTTTTGTTTTTAATTTTGATACAGGGTCTCACTAATTGGCTGAGGCTGGCCTCAGTGATCCTCCTGCCTCAGCCAGGACTGTTACAGGTGTGCCCAATACACCCAGCAATAGGGTAGTGGTCTTTATCTATTCCAGTAAGTGTGCAGAGGTATCTCAGTATGGGTTTAAGTTGCACTCCCTAATGATGAGCATCTTGTCATAAGCGGGTTTGCCCTCCATACCTCTTCTTTAATGAAATTATTTTCCATTAAACTTGGGCTGTTCACTTTCCTTTTGTGGAATGTTGATGGTTCTTGACACATTCTGGAGGCAGGGGCCTTACCTGACAGATGTTTAGTAGCATTTCCTCCTCACTGGTGACTTGTCTTTACATTCTTTGAATAGCATCTTCTGAAAGCCAAGCTTTACATTCTGATACAGTACAATTTATCTGTTATTTTTCTCTGAGGGGCTGTGATTTTAGTGTTATAGCCAACAAAACATGGCCTCACTCTAGGACAAAGATTTTTCTCCTATGTTTCCCTTTTAGAATTTTTATAGTTTGGTCTTTACATTTAGTTCTAGAATCCATTTTCGGGTATGGCTCCAGCTATGAATTAAAGAATCATTCTTTTGCAGGTGGATATCCAACTGCTGAGGCACTTGTTGGAAAGACTACAATTTGTTAATTGTTCCCCGTGTGCCTTTATCAAAACCAGTTGGCCATACATTGCTGGAGACTGTATTTAGACTCAGTCTGCTCCTGGTTGGTGTGTCACCCTTTGGCCACCCACACTCCTGATCATGGAGCTTGGTAGGCAGTGTGGCATTTGGTTAGTAAGAATGCTCCAGTTTTGTTCTTTTTAAAGATTATGGCTCTACTATAGATTCATGGCCTTTCCACATAAATTTTAGAATCAGCTTGATGCTTTCTACAAGGAAGCTGGGGGTGTGCTGCACCGGCAGATCCACTTGGGAAGAATGACATCTTCTAGCCCGTGGGCATGTCCTTGTTTACTGAGGCCATCTTCTATTTTATGGGTCATTTTTCTGTAGCTTTCAGCAGAGACATGGTGTACAGAATTTGTTAGATTTATGCCCAAATGCATCATGGTTTGGATACCACTGTAAATAGTAATGCGTTTTCAAATGTCCAAATATTCATTGCTAGTACGTATGAAATACAAATGACTTTTGCATATTGACCTTGTAGCCTGTACCCTTGGCTAAGCTTGACTGTGGGTTCCAGGATCTTCTCTGTGGATCCTTTGGGATTTTCCAGGCAGACAACCAGGCCATCCAGCAGTGAGACACTTATGTCTTCCTTTCTAATCTGGGTGCCTTTGTTTCTTCTTGTTGCTTTTTCCCTGCCTTGTGGTGCTGACTAGAACCTCCAGAGTGATACTGAAAAGAGACAGTCAGAACATAAAACCCCCACAAGTAATCATAACCAAAATGACTGATTTCTGTTTCACAGAGGGTGAGTGAAAACTCACCATCACACACGAGCAGTTTGGTGGATTGTGAAAGTGCAGTCATTCATAGAGAAGCTTCAGTGTTCATCAACACCCTCAGAGCTGTCTGCCCATCTATTCTTCTCACTCTCCTAATGCAGGAAAATGAACCAAGTTCCTCCTTGTGACCTGAAAGTTCAGCTCTCCATGGCATATAAAAATAGCAGGTACAGTGCTTAGGAATCAAGGTTAATCAGCGTTGCCCTATTCATTCTCCCTGATATTACCTCCTCAATAATATCAAATTAACTCAACTGAATATTAATTCAAGGTTTCAAATTACCTCAGGATGTTGGAAATTACACACTCCAAAGCTGATATACTTCAAAGCACAAGTACAACAGTTTTCAGAATGACCATTCAATTTAAACAAAATTTACATTTTCATAATCCAAAATGCTGTATAGGAATATCAGTGCATTTGATCAGTAAACCCAGAGGGAAGTCCATGAGAAAAGCAACCAAAATCTCTATACCAAGCTTAAATGGGAAGAAATATAGCTACAACTTGTTTTTTAAACCAAAGTTACTGAATTAAAGATTTATCTTAACTAAGTTAACATGGATTCCTATATCAATTCATCTCCTGAACTATCTCATTCAGCAAGAATTTTTTTTCTCTAGTACTTTAAAGGAGGTACTTTCCTTATTATTTTTATAAATTTGGAGAATGTAAAACCTATATAAATATCGATTTCTGAAAAGAAATCAGATCAGAATTTCTTTCTTTTAAGACATGCAATAATCTATTTGGGAGGCAAAAAAAAAAGAAAAAAAATTCACAATTGTACAATGAGATGTCAAGGCTGTTTCTGAAAAATAGACACACATGTCCAGACACAGCTCACAGCTCCAGAATCAAGTTAAAAACAATCCCAGAAACATTCAAAAAAAAAAAAAAAAAAGAAAGAAAACTGGTTCAGATCTCAAAGGACTATTCTTCCAGTGAGCATGAAATTCTTAATTGATTTGCACTCACAAATAGAGCAATATGCAAAAAATAGAAAAAGGCTAGCAAAGCAGAATCTTCATCTCACTGGGCAGAGAATAGATCTCTATTGCCCATAGACAAGAGATCACCAAATGGCCACACCATAAAACCAAATCTCCAGTTACTAGGGATCCCAATTGGAATAAAAACACAGAAACGAATCAAAAAGTCATTATATCTAGACACGAAGAAAGAGAGAGAGAACTAAAGAAAGAGAAAGAGAGAGAGAAATCTAGAGAAATATGGAGCCAGTAGTTCTCTTGCCACATGGGACTTAATCTGGAAGCAAAAAAAAGACACGCCTGGGCTTCAGGGGTCCTCAAGATGCACTTCTCAACCAACATCGTTGAATTGGCTTTGTCAGATGAGTCCACTGGGCATCACTGTAGAGTAACCTACAGAAATCATTATTTTTGAAAAGAGAAGATCCTGACTCTCGCCTAACCATAAAATGAACACCTGTCAAAGATTTTATTCAATTCATTCATCAATGAGAGAAACAGTAGTAGGTTAAGACAGGTTCAAAGAACATTTTAAGAGGGAGGCATTGAAAGATAAATTTACAAAAGAAATGTTAGGATGTGATTTCTCAAATACAGAATGTTTTAAGTCCAACAGGGTAACAAACCTAACCTTTGGGGCCATCAGTTTCAAACAGGAATTACTTGCATCTCTACCAGATAAAAATCTCCAACTTAAGTATAACTTCACATAATATAACCGTTTAATGAATAATAACCAGAGAGCTGAACAAAACATATCCCCCACGTTGGGTAGGTCTGGGCTTGTGTATGACGCTGAAAGCCCATGGCCCTCACCCATTTGACTTATTTCCAAGTTAGGATAATTTTTCTGAATACAAAAAAAAAAGTCCACCAACTAGGGAGATAAAAGCTTCATGCCTTTGTGTCCTTGGAGGGCAAAATTAGTAAAATTGACTGCTCTTGATTGATTAAAAGGCACCTACTTCCTTTTGTCCAAGGTTACAAAGCTGCTCTGGTCAGGACCAAGGCCAGGACTTTGACTCCCACCATTCCGCAGGCTTTGTTTGAAATACTTCTGAAGTTCCTTAAGTATGGAGACAGTCAGAATCAACTAAATGAGGGTTACAGTTAACCTTCAGGTGCCTGGTGGAGAGAGCAGACTCAGGCTGGGAAGGCCAGGGGCGTGCGCCTCTCTGTGAGGCTGTGTGTCTTGCTCAGCGATCGCCAAAGAAACAGAATCCTAGGATATGAGAGAAGACTTGGGATCTGGCTCACCTGGCTCTGGAGCCGAGACATCCCATCAGAGTTCATCTGCCAGCCGAAGACCCTAGGATGCCAGTGATGTGGCTCGGGCCATGTCCTCCAGCCTGAGAACTTGGGGGGCATTTGTGTTAAGTCCTGTGGTCCAAAGGTGGGAGAGTCCACATGTGCAAGGGCAGGGAAATCCTGCCTGGCTCCGGAAGCAGGAGCCCCAACTGTTTTTCTTCTATTTGGGCCCTCACCTGGACGGGGCCTCTCCATGCTGAGGGCGTCTTCCCAACAGGGTCACCCAGTTTCCCTGCCACCTCCTCTGGCAGCATCCTCACAGATACACCCAGAGTCATGCCTTGCTAGTTTTCTAGATATTCCTAGGGTCCATCAAGCTGACACCCTAATGAGCCAGCCCGAGGTGAAAGGCCTTCTTAACTTGAGGCTGACAACCGAACACGGCTATGTGCTCCTTTCTCCCTGCCACTTGCCCCCTTTATGAAAATGTCTCCTTCCAGAGGCATTGTGGGCCCTGGCCTGAGGGTGTCAACTAGCAAAGTCCCTGCCCTGTCCAGTGGTGCAGGAAGGCTGCGAGTGGGGGGAGGGAGACTTTAATATTAAAGTGAGACTCCTGATTTTAGTTCTCAAGCCCTTGACACCTGTACAGTACAGCATGGCCAGCTGGATGCTTCTGTTTCCTGTGACCCCCTAAAATCTCCTTTTCATTTTCAGTTCAACCTGCTCTCTGCTTTAAAATGTGGGCATGGCCGTGCATGGTGGTGCATGCCTGTAATCCCAGTGACTGTGGGAGCTGAGGCAGGAGGATCATAACCTCAAGGGTAGCCTCAGCACATAGTCAGGCTGGGGTGTAGCCCAGTGGTGGAGAGCCCCAGGGTCTCATCCCCAGTACCACAAAAAACAAAGTGGGAAGGAAGCCACCATACAGACATCCACGCTGTCAGGATGAGGCTCATCAACCTGCTGGAGCCTATATTTCTTAAACTTTATACAGAAAACTAAAACATAGGAACAGATAACCACATAAAACCATGATAGCACTTAGTGATTCTTTCTGGTGTGCGCCTGGTAACCAGCAACAAGGTCAAGAACTATAACTAGGGGTGGGGTTGTGGCTCAGCAGTAGAGCACTGGCCTAGCACATGTGAGGTCCTGGGTTCAATCCTCAGCACCACATTAAAAATAAGTAAACAAAATAAAGTATGTGTCCAACTGCAAATATATAAAACATTTGATAGCCACCACACTAAAGGACATATGCTGCCCACTGCTAGAGGACAGCCGAGGGAGCCGGGCTGGGAGAGGACGCCAGGATAGTGTTAGCTCCTTGAGTGCAGGGCACTTGGCTCCGCATCACGTGCTTCACACTTTACAATGACTGCCGCAGCTTCTGTTCTCACCTATCAGAACATTTTAGAAAACATAAAATATTTTTAAAGAAGATGAAATATCTGTCCATATTATGCAAGAAAATGAATATGGAATATTATAAAGAAAGCAATTAATCCACACTTAAAACTAATTGCTTAACCCAGTGGGTCTTTAAATTATTCATTAGTGCTATTTAAAAATAATTGCAGTTTATGAGGAAAATCCATTATGGATTTCTTTTAAGAATGAAAAAGAAAGGGTTTCCTTTTCTTTCTTTATTTTCCTCTTCTTTTTTATTTATCAACTGTTTACAGCTCTTAAAGCCAACCTGTATAGACAAGTTTAATATTCTCATTATCTCCAACCCCGATCTAATCCACTTTATCCTTTGTTATGCCCACACCTCCCTGTAACAGATTCCAAACACCCAAAGAGACAATAACATTGTCCTAAAAGAATATGGAAGATGCATCCGAAAGGGGAAAAAGAAGACTCAGAACGAAGCAGGACACCCCGGCCAAGCTATTAATTCACCTTCAGGGGCATCCCTCTCGGCTCGTCCCCAGCTGAACAGCCTGGGATCTCTTAGTACATTCTGCTCACCTGGGTCAGAACTCCTGAATTCTCACGTACTTCATGCCCCAGCTTTCCAATTTCTGTTCCTCTGCTTCCTCCAGAGAATTATCAGAGCCATAGGCACAAAATGGTAGGACTGGTTTAGGGGTTTCAAAACTGAGTTCACTGGTACCCAGGAGCTTCCAGTGGGACTAGGAGGCTGAGTTGGCATGACTTGGTGATCTCCAACCTCACCCACTCCCCATCTCCAAGTCTCATTGGAAGGGTTCACTTTGAGCCTTTTTAAGAAGAAACCAAAATTCAGACCTGACCCTCATGGTATAAATAAGAAAACCAAGGCCCAGAAAGAGGAGATGTGCCCAAGGTGGACCGGCCAGTCACAGAATGGGGAGCACACCCAGGCTCTTGGTTCCAGGCCTAATCATGAACCGCCTTGGTCAGGCCAGGTACATGGAAAAGAGCATCATCCTCGGGGCCAGAATGCTCTAAGTGTAAATCTGATCTCAGCCATTGTCTTGTTATTTGTTAGAGTTGTATGTGTTCTTAGATCTCTGAGCTTCCATCTTTTCATCTGTTAAAAGAGGAGGTAGAGATAGCAGCTCCAAAGGACAGGACAAGCTGCTGTACACAAAGACACCTCGAGCATGTGCACACAAGCTAGTGCTCCCGCGAGAACAGCTTCTGCTCCCCCCTCCCCGGGGTCCTCAATCCACCCCTGGAAAATGTGCTCAGGTTGTTCACTTCCCGTCCCTCCCCGAGCACCGCTCACCCTCCCAGGGACATGTACATCAGCACATGCACACACCCTCAACTCCCTTGCCATGGCTGCCCACAGGCAGGAAGGAGACCCTGTGGCCTGCAAGTCCAATGATGGTCCCCTCCAGAAACCGTGCAGATACCTGGATACCCTAACACCCTAGGGTTCTCCTGCCTGCACCCACAGCTCTTCCCTCTAGACCTCATTAAAATCAAACCACCCAGGCAGAATCTGAACTTTTGATAGTTACAATAACTATCAACTGGAAACAATTAGAAAACAGATGGTTTGGGGGCCAGAGAAGAGATGAAATCTGGTCAAATTAACATCAATGTGAACCTGACCTTATTAACACCTGGGATTTCTGATCCCTTCCTGGGGCAGTGGGGCTTTTTCGGTGGCCTCTTCTCCCCCTCTTCATATGAAGTCATTTGTTTGAAATGGGATTAACTCCACCCCAAGCTGCAGGGGGACATTTGTTATGGTTTGGACTTTAAATGTCCCCTGAAGGCTGTGTTAAAGGCTTGGTCACCAGCCTGTGGTACTGGTGGGAGGTGGGGGACCTTTAAGAAGGGGACCTGGGGGCGAGGAGGGGATAGGAGGACCCAGCCCCCTCTTCCCGGTTCACCCCCCAGCCGGCACAAGGCGAGCAGCTTCCTCCCTCACACTTCCTCTGTGATGTACTGCCCCGTCCAGCACAGGACAGACACAAGGAGCCAAGCGACCATAGACTAAAACCTCTGAAACCATGAACCAAAATAAACCTTTTCTCTTGTTACGTTGTTTATTGCAGGCATTTTGTCACAGGAATGGGAGGCTGGCTGACACGGGACCCATTAGTTGAAGCCACTAGCCACGTCCCATTCCTCTGGCCACAGCAATTGATTCTGGCATGAGGACATTACTCAGGGCCACAAGAGCAAAGGGATGTTTGCTGCAACCATTGGGAAAAACCAACTCTGTTTAGCTGGTTTTGACCCTTATTTATTTAAATCTTTGATATTTTGTTCATTACAGATTTTTTTCATTCTTTTTTTTTTTTACATATGACAATAACTTTGTCTATCTTGATGCCTGTGTTTGTAGGCTCCCTCTCCCTAAATTTTGTATGTGAAACAAGTATCTCAGTCCCCCCAACTGCATCCCAGACCCCAGCAGGAGGCGGGGGACACAGGGCTCACAGATGTCACAGCCATTCTTTCCTACCTTAAGGAGAAACTTGGGACAGTTTATAAGGAAGCCACCTTTACATAAGATCAAGAGACGTGAGACTGTCCTGGTTTTTCAAGCTAGGAGAGCAGGTGTGCTTAAAGCTGGCCCTGCCACTTGGTGACCTACAAGAGACAGTGAAGTCTCTTTATTCTGCAAGCCAAATCGGGTTGCTTCCCGCAACTTATGAACAAAATAATGCAAGATGGTACCATGGCCATTTACTTGGGACCATCCCGCAAGTGCCTTGTTGCAGGGTCTCTAAGTGTCTGAGGATAGAAGCTTCCCGACTTATGGTGGGGCTCCATTCCTGTCAGACCCTGGGAGGCGGAACACCCCACAGACTGCCAGCGTCCCTTGCCGAGCGTCTGAGCTCAGCAGCTCTGGGCACTGGAGAGTGCCAGTTGGTGCCACCCGTGACCTTTTGGGTATCAGGAGCTTCAGCTCACGGCCACTGCCCAGCATCACTGGAGGATCCAAGGGCATATCACCAGGGGGGAGAGATCACAGTTTGAAGTGTGGTTTCTACACAATGTATATTTTCTGCACCATAACACAGTCCAAAATTCCAAAGTCAAAAACTCCGGAATTGAGCCATGGTAAGTCAGAGGGCCAACTGTACTGCGTTGATCGTCGCTCAGTCCACCAGAGCCAGTGTGTCCTGAGGGCTGCGGTCAACGTCCTGCACAGCGGTTTCCACTACCGTAGGGCGTCTCACTCTGTCATTCATCAGGCCTCTTTTCTGTGCCGGGCACCATGTTAAACTCCACGTTCACTTCACCTAAAGCCATTGGCATCAGAAGTACTATAATTACTCATATTTTAGAAGAAACACTGAAAGAGGAAACACTGTATGTTCGAGGTCACATGGGCAGTGACAGAGGATAGAGTTGCACCAAATTTGGTAGCACCAGAGCCCGTGTTCTTAACAGCTACCAATTTGGTCTCAAGATTTGAGCTACAGATGCAGGAGAACATCCGCTGTGTAACAGACGCTCTGTAGGTATTTGAGAAATTAATGGATGAAGGAATACGGGAACTACTGAAAGGTGAAATGCACGATTTCATTTCATTTTCATTTGCCTTTCTCAACATGCAGTGTGGAAACATGGCATCTCCCAATTACACTTGAATTGACAGAGTTTTGTTTTGTTTTGTTTTTTTCTGTTCAAGGGCACGGTTCTCAGGGTTGCACATTCTCAACATGACTGAATTCAAATTTTTGAAAAAAAAAAAGCAATACATGCAGCAAGATGAAAACTCTCCATCTAAAGCCATCCCATGGCAAATCTGGTCTCCTGACTTCAAAGGCCTAGGATAGAATCAAAGCAAATCAAGGACTTGAAAATGTTTTGTAAACTGTGAGGCAATCTTACAGCTGATTAATAGTATGTTTTTATGCTTCTTTTCTTCATTCAAGGACTTGCCATCCTACAAGCCTAAACTGGATGCTAAATTTCTTTTACTCTAAGACCCAGGGCGATCAGCTGATGAGCACATTTGTAAGACAAAATCAATACAATGTTAAGCAATAAATTTATCTAACAAAGGTAAACATCACAGTAGAGAGTTCCAGGTTTTCAGCATTCTTAACCAAAGCAATAAATAAATAAACTCCTCCCAAAGTCAAGACAGAAATATAATTATTCAGTCTCTCCATGTTAGATTTGCCCAGAAATTGAAATATTGTTAGCAAACACAGATTTAAATTTTGTGCTCCAATGAATTGGTAGATCTCTTAGTTTATTGTTTTGATTTCTCTGCATTCTACCACAGGGAAATTATGCAGACTCTTACAGTACATGAAAGGAATGCTGATAATTATGGAATTGGCGGCATAGCTTGAAGAGGATTTCATGACACTCCTGATCCTTTGGCATGTCTACTTCAGGCTATTGTGTATGGTTATGTGGCTGCTGTTCCTAAGACCCTTGGAATCGTGTATGTGCTAAGTTGTTGAAACCATGTGGTGAACTCCAACTGACCGTTCAGTGCAGCAAATGAGGGTTAGCCTGGGCAGCGTTCCCCTAAGGAGCTAATTGCTTACAAGATTTCAGTTACCCGATAGTCCCAAGTTACAGGTCACAGCACAGACTGACCAAACGCCACTTGTAGGTCAGAAGCAAGTTTCATAAAGTGGAAAGCCCAGCATCCCACACCCTGACCTGGAGGACACACATTAGATGCACTTTGGGTGCTTCTGCACAGCCAAGCAGAGGACATGTATGTGTTCCCACCGGCACAGGGGCCAACAGAGGCAAAGATAATTCAATCCTTTATTTTAGCTGCATGACACTTTATAGAACCACTTTCACTTGTTGTTTGTTTGTTTGTTTATTTTACCACAATGCAAGGATCTCACAGAGATACAGGCTTTGCACCATGCTTGGGGGTGAGAGAACTGTGAGTCTGAGAGCTTGTGGGGGGCAAGGGTCCCATCCGCATTCTCCACAGCAGTTCACTCCTGTTAAGGTCCAAAGTCTTCTTTTTGAATAAATAATGAGCCTTGACTTCATGAAGGCAGGGAGTCTTGGTTACAGGCTAAACACCTCCTTTCCCCTCACCATCCAAACACACACAAGAGAAAGGTAATGGGGGCAGTGGAAAATATACAAGTGTTTCATTCTGCATTTCCTGGCTGGCAGGCTTTAGGCACAATGCTGAATCCCACTGATCTCCAAAACAGGACTTAATATGGTACATTCCTACTTCACGAAATTATGAGATTTTATTTCAATTCCATTATAACCCTTGTATAATATATGCACTAAATAAATGGTAGCTATTATGATCATCAATATTATAGATTACAATTCCAGACCTCTGAACACTCTAAATCTTTTGTATTAGATGTGGTCTAATCTGCCATCATCTTACTAAAATTGTGAATCTAATTCCAGGTATCATTTTCCCAGGGAAGGGTTAAATACATGCTATTTTGTTTAAGATTAGAGAGGTCACATTCCCCAGATGGTTTTCTCTGGATATTGCAATTATTTTTTCATGTTAGTAAGAACACAAAGAAACCAATGTGTTTGGGGGAAAGTGACTAAGGAGGTTCTGGAATCCAAGGCAATAACCTATCAGAAATTGTTTTAGAAACTAGATTTCTCACTAGAAAAAGAGAAATCAGGCAGAAAGCATGACAGTTGTCCTCGGATGTTGAATAGCCAGTGCAAAGAGATGTAAGACACTGAGCTTGCCTGAGGGCAGTGAGAACATGGCATCAGAGAGCCCAGACATCTCCAGCTAAGAGGCTAAGGTGTCTTGGAGCTCGGGTCTTCCTTGAACTGTGCATTCTGCTTTAATTCAGCCTAGCAAGAAATATGTGTTAATTTTTAAACTATGGTCTTGCAGTGCTGCCCCTTCTGCATATTCCAAAGCAGCTAGGTCTCTTGCTGGGAACGGGTAGCCTGCAAGTTAGACCAGACCCACTGTCATCCACGTGAGGAGAACAGTCCCAAGACACAGATATGTGGAGGCAGAGGCAAATGCCTTTATCAACTATTTAAGGAGTTCTGCCACTGGCAGGTGCCAGGCCCTCCCTGGTCTGATCAGAGCTCTCACCCAGGACCCTGATCACCACTAGTAACATGGCAAGGTCCACAAGCAGACAGGCCTGACAGTTCAACATACCTCCGCACTCCAGAGCTGAAAACCAGACAACAGCAAAGCAAGGCCTTCCTAATCAGAAAAGCAGACAATCAAATCCTTAAATTCAGAAAAGAATAGGAAAACAACTGTTTACAAAACTTGATTATCATAATACAGGTTAAGCCTCCTTAATCCAAAAATATGAAATCCAAAATGCTCTAAAATACACAATGAGAGTATCAACATGATGCTATAAGTGGAAAGTTCCACACCTGATCTCCATCGATAAGCTGTAGTCAAAACACAGGTGCATTAAAAATATTGCATAAATTACCTTTAGGCTATGTGCACAAGGTTTATGTGAAATATACATAAATTTTGTATTTAGACGTGGGGCCCATCACCAAGATATTGCATTATGTATTTGCAAATATTCCAAAGTCCAAAAAGTCCAAACTACAAAAGAGTTCTGGTCCCAAGCATCTCAGATCAGGGATTCTCAACCTGTTCAAAGTAAGATCCAGTGGATTAAGAACATGGAAATCTCTACTCTATAAAAAATAATGCAACTTTCTTTTTGTTTGATAGTAGTGCCAGTGCATTAAAATACACCCTTTCTAAGAAAATCAAAATCTAATTAATTTATTTAATTCATGCCAAAAAGTAAAGAATTTGGCCAATCTATTGGAAGAAATACAAATGAATTTACACATGAATTTTATGACACTGTGACTCTATCATTCCATTTATTTTTCCAACACAAACCAGTTTGTAGAGGAAGTCAGTGGGACACAAAGGGCTTGTACTCCTTGGTCTGGACCTTGCAATACAAGTGGCATATCTGACACCCAAACTCGAAACTCCTCCTCCTGCTGTGTGTCAGGCTGAGTATCTTATCCAAAATGCTTGGGACTAGAAATTCAGATTTCAATTTTTTCAGCTTTTGTAATGTTTGCATGGACATAAAGAGATATGTGGGGATGGGACCCGAATCTGAGCACAAATGCCACATGTTTCATATTCACCTGTTACAGTGAAGATGTGAGGTATCCCCAAAGATCTCACAGTGAGACAGTGCAAGAAGGTTCAGAGGAGACATGATTGGGCTGTGAGAGCCCTGACCCAATCAGTGAATTAATCCCCTGATAGGGATTAACTGGGTGGTAACTGAAGTGAGAGGTGTGGCTGGGGGAGGTGGGAACTGGGACATGGCTCTGGGTATATATTTGTATCTGGGAAGTAGAGTCTCTCTGCTTCCTGATCACCACGAAGCCACTTCTCTTTGCCACACTCTTCCGCCATGTTGTTCCTGCCTGCCTCACCTGGAGCCCTAAAGAATGGAGCTGGCTATCTATGGATTGAGACCTCTGAAACTATGAGTCCCCAAATAAACTCTTCCTCCTCTACAGTCGTGCTGGTCAGATCAATTATAGTGACAACAGCCAAAAAGTTGACTAAAACAACACCTCACACCTATAACCTGAAGTTACTTTAAGCCATATATTTAATAAGCTTGTGCGTGAAACAGGTTTGAATGAATTAAACCATTACACTGTGGCATCATGTCAGAGCTCAAGAAGTTTTAGATTTGCATTTAATATCAGGAAGTCTCAAATTATGTAAGAGGCATCCAAAATACCGGCCAAAGGTGGGCCAACCCAAGGCAGTGGGATAACCTGGGGGAAGGTGCTATGTTAAGAGCCAAAATTAGATCAAATGGAGCCAATGCTACAAGTACAAACTGAAGGCACAAGCTGGGAGAGGGACCCTCACACACCCATCAGAGCCTGTGTATCAACAAAGTTAACCTTGGTTTCCAAATCTCAATTTCCAAATTTTGTGGATAATCTGGAAGATCTACAAGGTTGCAAGTGGGACCTCCATTCATAGGCACCATCACCACTTTGTACATCTCCAAACGACATCATTTACCTAACTGCGATATGGATGGGGGCCTTGGGAGGTGTGTGATAGTCCCCTGGGGTGGCTAGCATATCAGCAAATGTCTGAGCTAATGAATGAGCCTAGCTCATTGCCTAGCTCTCTATTGCCAGGTGGTCCTGTTGTTTTCCCTATTCAATACTAAATATGTCATGGCACTGTGATACGTAAAATATTTTGAGTCTTTATGGGGAAAAAAAGTAACCCATTTGCAAGTCAATTGCAAATAAGAATAATGGAAATCAAGAGCAAGTGAAAAGAAGTGTAAGGTAAATTCAAGGGTAAGATATCAAATTTGGTAGTGCCTTAGAGTCACAAATACTCAACAAGAATTCAAGAGAAAGTAATTCTGAAACTGTTCAATGAATGTTCCAACAAGAATTCATTTTAATTGCTTTATAAATGGCTTCAATCTCATATTTAGGGAATCATTAGGGGCCTGAAAGGGTCAGTTAAAATTTTTACTTATGCTTAACTAAATTTTATGGAGAAAATTACATGTTTTAATAGTATTCACAGAATTAAGGACTCGCAAAGGTCTCAAGATGTGTCCTTCTAAAATAGCAAAGGTCTGTAACTCAATATCACTTAATTTTCACAACAGTCCTGTGAGGTAAGTGCAATCATGCTCATTTTATAGATGAGGCAACTGGCCCTGGAAGAGTCTGAATTACCTGCCAACTAGGCAACCTGAAGGGAGGACTGTCCTGTGCCATCCCTTCTTCATCCCCAGGATCTGGTGCATGGCAGACCTTCAGCATGTCATCCCAGGGCTTCTCCAAGTGTGGTCCTCGGACCAGCAACACAAACACACCTGGGCCAATTCTCAGGCCACCCCAGACCTCCTGACTGAGACGCTCCAGACACAGCTGTTTTCCCACAACTTCCAGAATATTCCAATGCACTCTGAAGTGCGTGAAAATCCCTATGTTCAATATGTGTTGAATGGAGATTATGCAGGTAGATCAGGAATCTCAAGAGACCTAAGGCCAAAGTCAAAGGGAAAAGCTAATGTGAGAGAGATTCAGATACTAGGTTCTAAAGAGCAGGCTAAGTAACATTCCAGCTATGGAAAGACCTTTAATGGTGTCTCTGTGTCCTGATTCTCAAAGGAGCTTTGTGCCCTCAAACCACCACCTGCCAGGATTCACAGAGCTGAATGCTTGCATGGTAACTCTGTGGCAGCAGGCATGGAATCTGAGTCCCTTTCCAGCAAAGAATACAATCAGTCAAGTTTCCATTTTTTCCCTTCCTCCCAAATCCCCCAAAGCAAGGGCCACCTGAGGAAAGAAAATTTCATCTTGCACAAAACCAGATTTATCTTCGTTCTTTGCACAACAATATGATGAAAGCCCAAATGATTTTTCCACATTTGGTAGCACTTAGAAGCTTTTCATCAGCACAAGAATAAAGAGGAGAACTATGTTCCTCATTTCTGTTTACTGCAGCAATACAGTTGAAAGAAAACAATTTAAATCTATAAACAACTAAGATGTTTTTGACTTAAAACAAGCACCAAAGTCTCAGTCATTATCTCGAATGGCAGCCTGTCTGAGATGAAAGCGACCTGAGAAAGTCGGTGCAAGATGATCTATGATGGGACCCGAGACCATTGCTTTTAAAGAGGAATGTGTGGATTCTAACGTAGAGCAGAGAAAGAAAACAACTTTCACATCAAACTCGTGATTTCTTGAATATGATTGCTTAGGGCAAAGCTCAGATCATTAGTAAGTAAACAAACGAAAGGAAGGTGATTGACAAAAAGAAAAAAAAGTAAGCAATTGCCCAAGTTGTCACTGCAAGGATGACAGAACTCATGCCAATGGGCATAGGGCTGGAGATCAGCCAATGCCTCATCCAGTCCTGGGGGAGAGGGGAATGCACCCGCCCCTCGTGGTTCCATGAGCAAGCACTGGGGAGCTGTGGATAGGGCTAAGGAACCAAATGAGGTGGGACACACAGAAACCCACACTGCCCCAGGGCTGAAGGGACCAGGCAAGGAAGCAGTGTGATAGTAGCTATGGAGGACTGGTGGCCTGGCAGGAACCCAGACGGAGAACTGGAGAAAGGGATATGGAAGACATAGTTTACCCTCCCCTCCTGCTCTCCCTCCCCACCTAACCTCCCATTAGCCAAATTCAACCTAAGTCAGAGACAGGAAGGCGATGATCTCAATGGTAGAGGCCAGCCTCCAGTAACATGATGAGACCCAGGATGAGTGGGAGGGCGGTCTAGACCAGCCTGCTTCTTCTCTAAGTGCAGGGCCAACTAGCAAGCAAGAGAGGCAGGCCACAGAAGCTCCAGCAGACTTAATAGGCTGACCAGAAAGACGTTAGAGGGATTTGTGGATCTCAGAAAAAGCTCCCTGCAGCTCAGTATCATTGTCTGAAAAGTGAGGCTGCTATGAAGGTCGTGAAGTGCATGGAGCATTGCTGGCCATCAGTAGGCACCCAATGAAAAGTCGTCACCATCATGATATGTAAAGAAGCCATCATCCTGTGGGATTCTCTTTGTAAGAAATATCCAGAACAGACAAATCCACAAAGACAGAAAGCAGATTAGTGGTTGCCAGGGGCTGGGCTGGAGTGGGGTAGGGAGTGACTCCTAGGGTCTGGGGGAGGCTCACTGGGTGGCTAAGAGTAAGGAGAACGTTGCAGAACTAGACAGATGTTGGTTGTACATTACCATGTACTATAGACAAAGAGATCTGCTCTCTTTAAAATGGCAGTGTTCATTTGCTGGGGCTGCTGTACCCAAATAGCTCCGGCTAGGTGGTCCAAACAACAGAAGTTTACTGTCCCACAGTTCGGAGGACCATAATTTCAGGATCAAGGTGTCTCAGATTGGCTTCATCTGAGGGTGTGAGTGAAAGATGAACTCCAATTTTCCTCTCAGTTTGCAAATGGTTCTCTTTTCCTCCTCTCATCTTCTTTCCTCTGTATGTGTCTCTGTGTCCAAATCCCCCACTTTAAGGGTTATCAGTCATATTAGCTTAGGAGCCCGTCCCCCTGCAGTCTAATCTCATCCTAACCTAACTACATCCACAATGACCCTTTTTTCCAAAAAAGTTCACATTCTGAAATACTCCAGACATCAACACATAAATTTGAGGAAACATAACCCCACCCATGATGATGATTCGTTTTATATTATGTGAATTTCACTTCAATAAAAATGTGAAAAAAAATAATAATTAATTATGATGAGCATTATTCTGAAAGACTGGTCAGTGGTCCACTACCTCAGAAGCCACCCTGGGATAATGTCTTCATGCCACATGAAAATATCTGTCAAGAATGAAATCGATGTGAGCCCTGATTTATCTTAATCTGAATACCAGTACTCTGACTCTCGTAGGTAATGCCCACCCACCCCAAGTTCATCCAAAAGTACTTGGTGCTGCAGGTTATGAAGATCCTGGGGGGACACAGAGGAGAGAGTGAAAAGATCTGTTGAGGATTACTGAACCTGTCCTCTGGACCAAAAACTACCTAAGGGCATCATGTTGCAGCATGCGTACCCTGACCTCTGGCTGACCTTCACTCCCATTAAGGGCTCAGGAACTAACCAGCTGGGAGTCCCCTTCTCCTGTCCGTGCTGGCCTTGGCTTTGCCCTGTACCCACCCAGTCCTCTGAGTGCATTCACTTTTGGTGTCTCTGGGCGATGCCATTGGATGTTGTTATCCGTGTCTGCAGCCAGGCTTGGAGTCCACTGCCAGTGATCAGGCCTGGCTCCCTCCACATGCTTCTGCAAATGGACTATGCTTGTGTCACTTCTGGACACTGGAGATGGTATTATAGTTTGGAAGTGGTCCCCCCCCCCCAAAAAAAGCAAGAAGGTTCAGAGGAGACATGATTGGGTTGTAAGAGTCTTAAGCCAATCAGTGAATTAATCCCCTGATAAGGATTAACTGGGTAACAACTGATCTGGTGGGTGTGCCTGGGGAGGGGGGATGAGGCGTGGCTCTGGGTATATATTTGTATCTGGTGAGTAGAGTCTCTTTCTCTGCTTCCTGATCATCAGTGAGCTGCTTCCCTCTGCCACACTCTGCTGCCATGATGCGGAGCCTCACCTTGAGCCTGGAGGAATGGAGCCAGCCTCTTATGGACCTCTGAGATTGGGAGCCCCTAAATAAATCTTTCCTCCTTTACAGTTGTTCTGGTTGGGTCCTTTAGTCACAGCAGTGAAACAGCTGACTAAAACAGATGGCACCTCCTGGGTCCCGTAGTCTGCATTCTAAACCCAGGGCTTTGTTGGCACACTCTCTGCCAGCTCCAAACATCTCCCCACGAAACCAAGTCGCTCTCAAGTCCACAGCTTCAGTTGTGCAGTGCCCTCCATGTGCAGCAAGCCACCAAGCCTGCCCCTGAAGGCAGCACTTCTTGGAGTCCTGTCCACCACCTTGTTCTCCACACAGCAAATGGCATATGAACCCCAGGAGCATAAATTTGCCAGGAGAATAAGTAAATCACCCCCAAACCCAGCATTGCTCATAGTAGCCAAGTGGTGGAAACAGCCAGAGGCCTCCAAATGATGAGTACAAACAAAATGTGCTCTAGCTCTGTCTGCCATGAATATTATTTAGTCATAAAAAGAACTGATAAGCCCAGAAAACAACACCTCATATACAAGCGGCCAGATGCAAAAGGCCATCTAATGCACAATTCCATTTATATGAAATGTTCAGAATAGGCAAATCCACACAGACAGGAAGGGGTTGCCAGGGCCTAGGTGGGGGCAGGGGTGGTCGGGGAAGGTGGAGATCCATGGCTAATGAGTAGGGATTTCCTTTGGGGGTGAAGAAAATGTTCCAGAATTAGAAATGTCCCAGCTGCATGACTTTGTAAATATACCAAATTTTAAAAAACAAACACCCCCACACCGAATTGTATAGTGAATTTTGTGGTATGTGAATTACATTTCAATTTTAAAAGATCTTTGAGAAACAAGTGACATGAACAGTACCTCTCTGAATTCAGGGACTGAGCAGGTTTTCATAACAATTCGTTTTCAGTCTCCATCAAAGCAGACAGCAGGCAATGCTGTAGTGTGGGTGTGCTATGTCCCCCTAGGTTCATGTGCTGGGGGCCTGGTCCCCAGTGAGGCTATGAAGAAACTTAAGAGGTGGGCTTGGTGGCCTGGTCCCCAGTGAGGCCATGAAGAAACTTAAGAGGTGGGCTTGGTGGAAGGTCATCAGGTCATGGGAGCTCCATCCTCAGGAGGGGATTAATGCCATCCTCAAAAGTGGGTCAGTTCCAGAGGGTGGATTGTTATAAAAGAAAAGCTCTGGTCCTCCCCTGGTTTCTAACTTCCTTGCTTTCCCACCAGTCCCTTCTGCATGTTGTTAACCCCCTTTCCATTTCTCTGCCATGTTATGACACAACCAGGGGACCCTTCATCAGGACGTCATGTTGTTTGGTGCCTCTTGTCCCCAGAATTATGAGCCAAAACACCTATTTACTTTATAAGTGACTCAACTTAATATATTCTATGATAATAACACAAAATAGACTAAGACAGAGATAACCTAACAGATCCATAAAGTGGTCACTCTGTATTCTGAGTCAGGGTGTCCACGGGATCAATTATCACTTCTCTATAGCACTTCTCATAACAATTATTCATATGTATTAAGAGCTGTCCATGTGACCAGGGCTGTTCTAAAATCTCACATGTTAAAGCATGTTGATTTTCACAACAACCCTTTAAGGGTTGTACTATCATTAATTCTTCTATCTTAAGAGATGAGGAAACAAAGGCAGAGAAAGTTTAGACTCCCAAATCACAGAATGAGGACATAGCCAGGGTCCTGAACCAGGGAAGTCTGTGCCCAAAACCTTAGTTCTCATCCCCCACACCAGACTGTCTTTCAACTCAACAAATGCTGTTCCTGTTCCATGAGTGTTTCAAATGTGAACAGTGCTTCACCCTTCACAGAATGCCATAACTAAAGGAGCGTCTTGTGGAATTCAGTGTCTGTCGAGACAGCATCCTGGGCTAAACTGAGATTCAACATTTAAACATTACCAAACGGATTTTAATGTTTTCCCTGCACCCATAATTTCACAAATACAGCTTAAGACAATGACTCCAAGCACAGTGAGTGGAGGGGTGTCTGTAACAACACCTTCTTTCACTCCACATGTTACCGTTTTCAAAACACCTCTGCATATATTTTCATATTTGATCTTTTTTATGAAACTCCTTGAAGTAGAGAAAATAGAAACAACTGTTTGTATCTCATACGACAAAACCAAGGCTCCAAAAAGTTGAGAGAGAAGTAGACGAAGGTCTTCTGGCTTTTGGCGTCTGCCCCGGTGCCATCTACCAGCCCTAGAGCCATCTACCAGCTGAGCCACCTGGGGAGGACTAGACTGATCTTCTCTCTGTTGCTCAAGTCAGCACGACATGTGTCCCTCTTTGCTACCAACAGAATCCTCAGAAACAAATGCTTCTAAGACTAAGTATGGTTGCTCCAATATTGAAGCAAAACGTTCAGACAACTGACGTCAAGGACACCACGTGGAAGGTAGGAAAGGTGGGAAATGACCCTGACTTTCTTTGGCAGCAACACTCTTCACCTAGTTGGGGGCTGAGTGGCCACAGGGGTGACGGTTGCTCTGTGTCCAGTCCCCAGTAAGCAGCACAGGTGAAGCCAGCAGCTCTGGGGAGCCGCTTTCCTCCTCACCAGGATTACGGGAAGGAAGGAGGTGCCAGGTGTGCCATAGACACCCCATCCCAAAGACCACATTGCCCTTTGTGTTTTCACAGCCAGGGAATCCCTCATCAAACCCAAGCAAACCTCTTCCTCCCCTCTGAGCCCTCATCTTGTTCTATGTTCTGTGAGGAAAAACAGCTGGCTGTTCCTGGGGAGCAGCAACCCTGGAAACCTGCCCAGGCTGCCTGCTGGGGATTCCAAATACCTCAGGTCAGACATCTGAGTGTTGACCACCTTCCCAGGGACTGCACACCAAGCTGGCCCAGCTACGGCGTCGCAGAGAAGGAGAGCAGGGAGCGGCCAGGGCCCAGGGTCCTACCCTCACTCTAGCGTTCTCATGATATCACGCACTGCTCCTTATAACCGCCCCCAGTGTTCTACACCCTCCAGACACCCAGGAGGAAGACTCGCTCCTGTACCCACAGAGCCCAGGGGTGGCCCCTTCTTCCTCTTTCTCAGCCCTCCTCCTACCCCTCCACCCCACCCTTGATCTGCTTATTTCCTCTGGGGGCACTGGAATGTTCTACCTCCCGAAGGCCAAAACTGAAGCCTCTCCATCAGGTCCACGTTTCTTATCTCCTCGCTTGTCCACAGCCCAGGTTTCAGGACAGTGTCGCACAATAAATGCTTTACCCTGCCAACCACAGTATTTTCCCCACAGCTTAGAGTGACTGAGAGAAACCAAATCTGCACCCCTCCTACTGACAGAGAGGTCCAGGGAGGCCAAAGAGTAACTATAAAAACAGAACAGGCACTCCCTGTGGGTTGGCTGCACCCTGGCCAAGACTGTCAAAGCCAACCCGAAGACCTGCCTGTCCCACAACCCATGTCGCACAATCTACTTTAATTAGGAGGACCTTAAGCTGTAAGCACATTATGAATGTGATCATAATACTACAAAAATATAAAAATAAACACATGATCTGATGGTTTAGGATATTTTCTGTTGCTGTAATAAAATCCCCAAGACTGGGTAATTTGTAAAAGATAAGCATTTTGTTTAACTCACGGTTCTGGAGCCTGCGATGTCCAAGAGTAGGGCAGGGTCATCTGCTCAACACCTAGGGAGGGCCTCAAGCTGGCAGAGGGTGGCACATGGCGAGACAGCAGGCGTGCCAGCTCGGGTCTCCTCCTCTTTTCCTATGAAGCCACCAAGGCCATCATAGGGCCCTCTCTCATGACCTTATATGACTGTAATAGCTTCCCAAGGGCCCCCCTCCAAAGACCATCCATTCACCACTTTGGGGATTAAGTTTTCAACACATAAATTTTGGGGAGATGCATTCAAACCATAACCTATAATGGCACAATAAACATGATGATCTAAGAGACACAGATCGTGCATTTTAAAAGGTAAATTGCCAGAAAGCAGTCCATTAACTAGAGATCCATTAACTAGAGCTCCATTAACTAGAGGTCCATTAACTAGAGATCTCTCTGGGCCCCAGACCTTACTGATACTGGAGTGCCAGAGTCTTCTGAGGACTTGAGTCCACCTTACTCTGCTCTCCATGGTCCTCCTGCCTCCCACATGAACCCTAGAAAAATCTACTCACCTCCTCTGCAAACAGAGCAGCACCAGGAATAACAGCTCCTAGTCCCCAGGCTGTCTTTACCTGATGCCTCCTGCATGCACCAGGAAGACTTTCCCATGAGGGGCCTGGGGCTGGGAACTAGCAAACAGGACTTCTAATAAGGCTTGGATCATTCCATAGACTAGAGGGGGCGTGCTCTTAATGTCATATGCAATCGCTTTAGTGGGGGGAATTCCCCGGCGAGCTACCAAAACCTTTGTATATCACCAACGTGGCCAATTACTTACTATTTTGCAATTAAATCCACTCAGGAAAACAGAATCATTACTGTGAGGAGTAGCTAACCTGCAAAGGGCGGGAGTGTACTCTCCGCCATATGGCGGGCAATTCCCAGGGATGTCAACAGAACACTGCAGGAGTAACGGAGAGGCAGGATGCACCTGGGAGGGGCACTGAGGCTTTGCTCTCATAAAGGGAGTGGCCAAGTTGGGGAGCCCAGTGTGGCTACATGAAGCCACCGTTTCTGTGCAAATACAGGCAGAACCTCTAGGTCAATTTGACCGGTACCACACAGCACACAGAGCTGCGTTTCCCACCCCTTTTTACTAGATGCACTAATAATGTGTGGGTAGATTTTTTTTAAGTAAAAATATAGAATAATACTTCAATTGGTGATAGTGACATTGTTTTCAATTATCTAACAAACTATGTACTGTCTGTAATTAAAATTGTACTGGAGCTTTGTCCCAGCCCTTACACATATGCATGTGTGCATGCGCACACGCACACACACACCAGTCGATGTCCCTTAGAAACAGTTTTCATAAGAACTTTCTTTGTTGCCCAAACTTAAGTGGGACAGAATAGAGTGTCTTTTGCAAAATCTTCAGTTTTTAATTTCTTTTTGCACATAGAGAGTTTGTAAATAGCAAAAGTCAAGAATGAATCAGTGAATAAAGACTCACTCTGCTGAGAATCATGCAGAAGGAGTGCGTGGAGCCCGCCATTAAAGGTCTGCCTTGGAGGTTACTGATGAGGTGAGAAGGAGCACAGGGAAAGCCATATTTTCAGACCACTTCTAAGAAGTGCTGTCACTTCTCAGCCAGGAGGCAAAAGACAGCCCAGAGCCAGCCTAGTCATCAGCCCCTTCTCACCTATGGCTTCAAATGTCTAAGGGAGGTAAACTATCGTCGGGTCACCAGGCAGAGCCAAACAGTCCTGCTGGACCTGCAGGCCTGGCTGCATCCCCACACACATTCTGAGGAACTCACAGTACCCAAATAAGGGACTGCTCCTATGGCAAACACAACCTATTTTCATTCATTTGCATGAAATGAAGCCCCTTCCCCTGAGATCTCGTTTTTAAAAGACTGGAAGAGGACATCAACTCAGAGGAAAGAACTTGCACCTTGCTTTTATTTTACTTTTCCTTTTGGCAGTGCTGGGGGTGGAACCCAGGGCCTCAGGCATGCTAGGCAGGCGCTCTGTCACTGAGCTACAACCCCAGCCCTTGTTTCACTTCTGTGGGCTTCTGGTATGTGACTGCCCCACCAACTCCCTGTGGAGGGATGGTAAGGAGGCCAATGCAAGAGATAGCAGTCATTTCAGAGAAGGTGGGAGATGCAGGGTGGTCATTCACTGGTTTGCTGAAGAAAGAATCAAATTGGTTGACTACAGAAAGAATAATCATAATAATAAAAGTAATGGCTAATACAGACTGAGCATGCTCCCAGGTACACCAGACTAAGCCCTTTATGTGCATTATCTTATTATACCCCCTCAATTATCCCACATGAACTTCAACCACCCAGCTTCCCCATAGGGTATATGTCACCAGTAAGCAGCAACCTCTTATCCAAAGGGGATAGGCCCAAGACCCCCAGCAGATGCCAGAAACCACGGGTAGAAGCAAACTTTATATACACTGTTTTCCTATATGTCCTCAAAGGAATCATTTCATGGCTTCTCTTTGGCACATGTGAAATGCCGGTGTCACTTTTTTTGCTCTCTGAGCCATTACAAAGTAAAAGAAGGGTTACTTGAGCACAAACACTGCAGTGCTACATCAACTGATCTGATAACAGTCAACCTGATGGCCCCCTCAGCAGGCTACAGAATGACTGATGGATGGGTAGTGTATACAGCATGGACACGCTGAACAAGGGATGATCCACATCCCAGGTTGGGACAAGATTTCATCCTGCCACTCAGAATGGCACACAATTTTAGATTTGGAATTATTTCTGGGATTTTCCATCCTGTATTTTCACATCACAGTAAACTCTTGGCAACTGAAACCGTGGAGACTGAAATGGTAGGTAAGAGGGGATGACTATATTCCCATTTCAGATGAAGAAAATGAGGTTACATAATATAGAAAAAGAACTATAAAGCAAAATGATTAATTACAGAGGGATATGATTGGCCTGGAAGGGTGAAGAATGGTCACGGACTATGTGGAGGAGTCTGGCCGAAATTTCTCACCTAGGCAGATAAGGGGATGAACCCACAGGTCACCTGAGGCAGATGAGAGAGTTGGGTACCACAGATCCGCACCAGGTAGGTGTAAGGCTTGGGCTGTTTGTTCGTTTTGGTTTCTATGGTGCTGGGGATTGAACCCTGGGCTGCATACATGCTAGGTAAGCACTGAGATGTAGCCCTAGCCCAAGGCCTGGGTGAAGCAGACAAATCAGTCAGCCTCGAGGTCCAAGTTAGCAAGCTCTCATCACAGCCCAGACACAATAGCTACCGAGCAATGACTTCAGCAGTGGCTGCCAAGTTTGACTTTCCTGCGCTCACATCACTGACAATGAGTTGAGCACGGTCAGTCAATGCACACTGAAGGGCACTAGAGGCTTATCAGTGCCTACAGGGCTACACTACCTTGAAATGCTCATGTGTTGACCACGTTGGGCATAAACCACAGTCCCAGATCCCGGCACAGATGGTGCGTGTGTCAGCCAGTAAGTGCTTCCGGATGGTCAGCTGGTACTCATAAGAGGGAAGACCATCTCTATGATGGCCTGGACTGCTAGTTCCAGCAGGTGACCTAGGGCAGCAGGAGCCTGGAATAGAGATCCCCAGGATCATAGGCATCAACCTAGGGGAAAGACAACTCATAAGCTGACGGGAGTGACTTAGGAGTGCACAGGACTGCGCCCGGGCCCCAGAGGCAGTAGGTGGCAATGAAGCAAAGCCTGTCCCTCTGTTGGCCCATCACATCCCCAAAAGGCTTGACTGAGCTCCTGCGCAGTGCAATGAGCAACCTGCCAGCAAGAGATGCTGTAGCTAGGAAGAAAGGAGCTCTGTGCAACCCACAAACCCTCTGATGGCGCTCCAGAGGCAGGGACTGTGGAGGTGACTCCTGAGCCTCTTGAATGCTTAGCCCTTCAGATGGCCAAGATCCTCTTAGTCTCTTCCCCCCACCACCACCACCAATAACACCATTACACTTAATACGACGTGGTGCTATCCCAGGTCTTTTTCAATGTTCCTTTTTAATTCATCCCAAAACCCCTTCCTGGGGGTCAGCCACTTTGAGGCAGATCCAAAGATCCAGCTCACTGTGCTCTTAAAAGCTTGGCCATGTGTCCCCGCATCTTCTCTGGCCTCTGATCTCTGTCTCGCCTGAGATCCAGGTAGGTGCCCCTTGTTAAACTGCCAGGGTTAATGGATAGTCCACTTTCTGACCTCTTTACCAATTAGGGAAGGATCTTCATGCCATCCCTCTTTACTTCCCTGCTCCCGTGCTCTCTTTTCTGCTAAAAGAGATTAAGGTCTAACAATGTTTTAGTGCCACCAAGGATAGAGAGCCCTTTGGTTAATTTTTCTAAAGATAAGAAAGGGGCGTAACTCCAACGAGGGAAGAGAGGTAGCCGCTGGGAAGGTGGCCATGACTGGGAAGCAGGGGGCACCGCGGTGACGTCACTCCCATCCCACAGCTTCTCCAGGTCGAGGCTTCCGAGGCAGGCTCCTCCGAGAGCATTTGTTCCTTCACAAGAACAGCATGTCTGGAAACCATAGTCAGACGAGGATGCTAGCCCTGACCTCAGGAGCCGGTGACTGGAGAACACACAGCCTGGTTTAAAATAAGGAGAGAGCAACCGCCGCTGCCACGAACACTGCTGGGGATTGGAAAAGGAGTAGACATTAAACTGATGGCCAGTTTTCCAACCTCTGGCCTCTGAAGGCACCAACCCTACTCCACCTCAGTCGGTCATATGTGGGTGTTTCCAAAGGCACTTCAGAACCCAGCGTGGCTCAAGGTCTCCACAGAATTCCAGTTTCACCAGGGACCTGCCTCTCTGTACCTGCATCCTTGGCCCTTCTTCAAGCCACATGTCCTCTTGTCACAGGACAGCTCACACTGTTCTATGCTCAGAAGCCTCTAGAGCTTTCCCTTTACCAGTCCAAGCAAGATCCCAGGTCCTGACTGACTGCCAACCCCACCGCCCCTCACCTTGACCTTGTCTCCTGCAACTGTCCACATAGGCCACCATGTAGTCCTCCCTGGCTAACCACCCAGGGCCTCCTGGGACGCCTGCTCCAAACCTCCAGGGATGCCCCACCTGGTCCCAATGCCTGTGCCTTACAAGTTGGATGGTGTAGTCCTCCTGGGGACAGCTGTCTTATCAGAACAGGGACGGACCATCTCCTTCTGCTCTAAGTGTGTCCCGTGGGGGCACACTGGATGCACACCTTGCAAGAGGCACAGCCTGCAAAGTGTTTCATGCAAAGCCTGCTCCCCGAGGTGCACAATGCAGAGTGCTAAGCCTGTCCAGGCCTCAGTTTCCTCACAGTGCACTGGATTAAACCCATCAGGTGCTTTCTCAGGTGTTTGCAGTTCTGACTGACGATGATTTTTATCAGTCAGAGCACAGTTTAGGGGCATAGCTTTGGGGTATTTTCGGTGTCACCCAATCAAGCCTGTGGCCAAATCACAACCTGCCAAGGAAGCGAGTGTCCCACAAGAACTGAAGGAGACACATCAGGCATGGTGACAGCAGGAGTGGTGTTCTTTCGCAGAGCTAATGGTCTTTAGCTGGTCTCGGAGGTCCCCTGAGTACCATATTGCTAATTAGGAGCAGTGTGGAGGGAGGCATCCTGTCCCCAGGGCTGCTGCTTCATGATCTCTCATGACTCCTACTCTCTGTGGCTGGCGCCCGTCCTATTAGTGCACGCTGCTGTCCTTCTCTCTGACTGATGGGAATAAAGTGGGACAAAGGCAGCCCAAGGAGCCAGCAGGCCTGGGTCCCCAGGTAATGCCTCCAGCACCTTCCAGAACCGTGGCACTGACTCAGAGCCCCGAACTTGACCCACTTTATTCCCTCAGCTCGTGCAAGGCACCAGGCCCGCATAAGGAGGACCAAACTCATCAAAAGCAGTTAGTGCAGCGTCTTGAGGGCTCCCACGCAAATCCATAAAGTGCACCCAAAACACCCGCGTGTACTAGTCAAGCTCACTGAGGTAGGGATTTCTACCTGGGGCCAAACGGCCTATCAGAACTCTTGACAAGGGCCAGGCCATATCTGTCTCCGCTCCCCAGCACATACTCCAGCATCCTAGTTACCCTTGCAGCCACTTAAACCCCTGCTCTAGCAGGCCTAGCTCCTGAGCTCAAGCAAGTGCTAATAATACTGGGTTTGCCATCTCCATTTCCCCTCTAGAACCATCGTCCACCTTCCTCCCCACACCCAGGTCCCAGGAGATGGGTTGCTACAGACTCCATTGGGGTTTCTCTGGCTCTCTTTTAAGTTTGAGCCAGCAGGAAGCACCAGCAGAAGGTTCTAGGGAGGAGGAGACAGAAATCAGAGTATCCCCAACTCCCTCCCTGCTGGGCTGGGGTTAGGGATGCTGGGTTCCTCCACCCAGGGCCCCTCGCACTGAGGGGCTCCTCCTGCAGCACTGGGTCCCATGCAGCTGATAGAATGCCCCCTTCGCTGGAGCCTTCAGGTACAGGAGTGAACAGCCCAGGCCCTGACTCCCTCCAGGGTCCCCCAGCCCCCCCATATCTGTGTAAACAGCCCTGTCCCACACTCCCTTCAGCTTCCCTTTGGAGTGTGCCATCTGTTTCCTGCCGGGACCCTGACTGAGACAGATGTTTACATAAATACTGTGAGACTAAAGGATTTAGATCAATCCCAGAATTATTTCCCTCGTGAATACAATATTTTATAGAGGGTCTCATTTGTAAACTTATGAAAGAATTTTATAAATGAATATTTAAGAAATCCTTTCTCAGTATCTTTCCCCCCAGGAGGCTTTCAGGAAACTTAAAATCCCCTGGAACTCGAACTGCCTGGATTTTTGTTTTGGAATCAACACTCAACATTATTTAGTGACTGCAAATCCCACAAAGAACTAGAAAGGAATGTCTCCCCTGGACACTCAGAGCCCACTACGATTTGGCCCTGACCTGTCCCAGCCTCTTCCGTTATCGCCTTGCAGGCTGCACCTCTGCCATCCTAGGGCCCCGGGGTCTGCCTCTGCCCCTCCGTTTGTTCCGGACCCTTTGGCAGCATGCCCCCTCTAAACCATCCATCCCCCACTCCTCCCACAATTGAGTCCTAGTCTCTCTGCAAGCCCCAGTTCAAATCCGATCCCACCTCCCAGTCCCGCCTGATGTTCAGCTCTTCTCTACCTTCAATCCATCTCCTGTTCTTTTCCTTCTCTGAGTTTCCCGAGTATTTTAATTTATTTTTAAAAATTAGTATTTCATAACAGTGCTTTTCTAGGGGGTGTACAAGTGTATGAACTTTAACACATGCACACATTCGTGTGATTACTACCACTAACAAGAGACAAACCGTTCCTTCAACCCTCAGACTCTTACACTATTCCCCGTAGAGCCATGAATGTGTACAGATGGAGAGAGGGGAGCTGACAGACTTATTATAAGGAAGTGGCTCCTGGGATTATGAAAGTAACAAATCCCCAGATAGGAGAGATGAGTCAGCAAACTGGGGACCCAGCAGATCAATGACAAAGTTCCAGTCCAAGTCTCAAGGCCTGAGAATCAAAAGAAATGATAATGAAGTTCTCAGTCAAAGTCTTGAAGGTTCCAGACCCAAGAAGAGCAGATATTCCGGTTCAAATGCAAAAACAGGGTAAGACCCACGTCCCAGCTCTAGCATGCAGGCAGGAGGAAGTCTCACTCCAGGGAGAATCAGCCTTTGTGTTCTACCCAGACAGACGGGATGAGGCCCACATCCATAGGGAAAGACAGTCTGCTTTACTCACTTTATCAAATGAAACATTTATCTAACCCCAAAACGCACTCACGGAAATACTCAGAATATTGTTTAAGCAAATATCTGTGCAGACTGTGGCCTAGGCAAACTGACGTGTAAAATTAACTGTTTTAATCATATAAATCAAATCATAAAGTATGTGTGTTAGGGTCTTTCAGAGGAACAGAAATGATAGGCGAAAAATAACATTTATATTATATATGGATTATAAGAGATTATTATATTTGGCCTACACAATCAGAGGCTTGAGAGTCCCACAGTGGCCGTCTGCAGGCTGGAGAGCTGTGGAAACCAGGAGCTGCTCCGTCCAGGAAGCAGGAAGCCTGGGAATGTTGAGAGCAGGAAGGACGCCTGGCATTTTGCTAGAGGGAATGGTTGAAAGGTGACCCTGCTCTGGGATTAGGGCAGCTCCGGGATTAGGGTGGATCCTGGGGGGCGGGGAATAGGGTGGCTCAGGGATTAGGGCGGATCCTGCTGGGATTAGGGCGGATCCTGTTGCCTCAGGCGCCCCCGCTACTTTGGAGTTCCCATTGAGCGGGGTTCCATGAGAATTGGCTCGCCCAGTGGAGGGAGTGTATTCCCGGGAAGTGTGTGTAGAGTGCCGGTGGGTGAGAGTTCAGGAATAAAGAGTTGCTGTTTGAACCTACAAGGCTTTGTGGCGGCTCGGTTACTTTGTGCCCAGCCAGACTACGGAATCTGAACAACAGGAAGCAATGGTGCAGCCCCAGCCTGAGTCCAAGGGCCTGGAAGTATCCTGAAGGGTCACTGGTGCCAGTCACATTCAGAGACGGAAGCTCCGGAATCTGACGTCCACGAGTGATGGTGGCAGTGACCCTCCACACATTCCAGAAGAATCAGGTTTGGGCATGTGCCCCCCCTTCTTCACTTTTTTGCTCCACTGGGGTTCCAGCCTATTGGATTATGGTGCCCACTTCAAGGTGTGTCTTCTCAGGTCACTGACCTACGGCATCTCTGGAAACACCCTCACAATTCACCCAGAGGTGTGCTTCCCAATCTTCTAGGTATCACTCAATCTAGACTGCAGCCAAGGTTAACCATCACAGTACATAAACTTCCAAGGCGGACTTCTTTCATGTGATAAGATGCGTCTGAGATCCATTTGAGAGACTGTGCGCATGGATAGCTCATTCTCTCTTTTTTTTTTTTTAGAGTAGTATCAATTATGTAGACTCACCACAATGTTTATCCCTTCAGTTACTAAAAGATACTTCTGTTATTTCCAGTTCGGATTATGAATAGAGCTGCTATAAACATCCATGTAGGTTTCTGTGTAAACGTACAGTTTTAATTCCTCTAGGACAACCTAAAAGTGAGATGTGTGGACCACATGATAAGTGCATATTTAATTTTATCAGAAACTTTCACAAGGAGCCAAGTTTTCCAGAGTGCTCATGTCATTTTGGATTCTCACAGCACTGCATGAAAATTCTGAGTTCTTCACATCTGGAGTATTGGTACTATCAACAGTGTCCTTTTATGTTCATTTGTAGTAAGTACATAGGGATATCTCATCATGACTTTAATTTGCATTTCCCTAATAGTTAATGATGTTGAGCATCTTTTCATGTATTTCTTTGGCTTCCATGTATCCTTTTTGGTGGGGTATCTGTTCAAGTCTTGTATCTATTTTCTAATTGGGTTTATTTATTTTCTTACTATTGAATTTTGAGAGTTCTTTATATATTCAGGTACAAAACATTTGTCAAATATGTGGTTTTCAAATATATTCTTCCAGTCCTTAGCTTATCTTTTCATTCTATTAATGATGTTTTCACAGACTAAATTTCTATTAATGAAATATAGTCTACCCATCTTCTTTTATGGACTGAAAAAGTTGCCTTCTTAGTTTGTTGAAAAAAAAGTATTATGAGCAAATATTGAATTTTTTTCAAATGCTTTTTCTGTATTTTAGATATTATGTGATTTTTTTCCTCTTTAGACTATTAACACGGTGGTTTACTCTGTTGAATTTTAAATATTGAGCTAGCTTTGCATTCCTAGGAAAAAATTCCTCAACTCCACTTGAGCATGCTGTAATTGTCTTTGGTATACTACTGGATCTGATTTGCTAATATTTTCAGAGGCTTTTTACATCTGTTCTCATGAAGGTTTTGTTTTATAGTTCCCCCCCCCAGCCCCCCATTTATGGTTTCATATATCAAGATAATCTTGTCTTTGTGAAATGACATGGCAAGTGTACCTCTCCTTTATTTTCTAAGAGATTGTGTCAAGTTTAAATGTTTGTATTATTCACCAGTGAACTTTTAATGCTGAAGATTTATTTTTCAGGAGTATTTTAAGCTATGAATTAAATTTCCTTAATAATTAAAAGTTCTTGCTATCTCTTATATCCTGGGTGAATCGGGGTAGTTTTGATATGTTTGAAGATTTAGTCCATTTCCTCTAAGCTGTGTGTTTGTCCCAGATGTGAGGTTTTGGTGGTTGTGTAACTAAGTTTTGTATACTACCTCTTTGCTCTCAGAATCTCTTGTTTTCTTCCTCCCCATCACTCAATTGTTCTGCTACCTCTTTTTTGGAGGAAAGGGTAGGTAATTTGGGTTGTTATCAGGTCCTCAGAATGTCTGGGTGAATGAATGTTAGCTGATAGTGCGGTGCCCCAATAGACCTTGGGCCCTTAACAGCTTTAATGCCTAAATGTTTGTGGGTTTAGAATTAATCTAGTTTGTCCTTATTATCTTTATAATAGGGGAAATTCTCTTTCATTCCTAATATAAATGTGTTTCTCTACTCTCTGTCTTGCTAGATTCACAGCATTTGATGTTTCCTCTCTCTTTTTTGCATTGTGGCAATGTTGTACCCAAGTGCCATGGAAGCCCTCCTCCCTCCCCAGGTCCTTTTCAGGACCTAGGATGAGCCCACACACACACAGTTGAGTGGATGATCTTTTTCTTTTTTAAGTAAGACAAGTCCCCACGCGCATGTGTCCTCTCTGGGGCAGGTCCCACTTCCTAGGCTGGCTTTTGATGGCACCTCCAGAGTTGCCTCATCCCCCTGGGTAGAAGCAGCCACTGCTGGCTCCTAGGGGAGCTCACTGCTCCTTTCCACCACCCCCGCCCACTCCTCCCATAGGAGTTCACAAGTGTGATGGTCAACTACAGTCTTTAGCTCCTCCTTATGCTAGCAATGCAGACTCCCACCCCCTCTGTTTTGGTATTGCATGCCCCCACCCCTTATTTATTAAGTCTGGAAAGAAAGGGCAGCTCCTATGTAGGCCTCTGGGTTTTCTGTCTTTTTCTGAGTTCTTCTGGACTCTCATTCTCTCCTCCCACCTCTCTCTCTGAAGGATGAGGGGTCTGTTCTGGTCTTACCACAAGAGCAAATACTCCCTTGCTTACTTCAGTGACTTGCTATTGCTCCCTTACATTGACCTGACTTCAGCCTGTTAGTGACAGAATACAGAGAACCCAACCTCGAGTCATGGGACCTGGAAGAAAGGAGAAGAGGTTAGACTGCCTTGCCTCCATCTCTAGAATCTACCCCTAGGCCAAAACAAAAAAACAAAAAAACAAAAAAACGACTCTAAGTGATCCTGTCAACACAGGGCTTTGGAACAGAGAGTCTCCTAGGTCCTGGAGCACATGTGTCTCACTCCATGCATATAGCTGAGCCTCAGCATCCTCAGGGGTGGTGCCAGGACTCCTGCAGACACCAAGGGACACTAGAGCTCCCTATAAAACAACACAGTGTTACATATAACCTACCCAGTTCTCCCCCAGACTTTACATCACTCTAGATGACTCATGATACCCGCCCAGTGTACATGCTGGGTAAACAGCTGTTACCCAGCACTGTTTATGGAATGATGGCAAAGGGAACGCCTGTTGTGCTCAGCACAGAAGCGATTTTTTTTAATATTCTCTATTTCAGTTGGCTGAATCCATAATGCAGAACCCATGGATGAGGGGGCTGGGTGCACAGGTGCTTCTCAGGGTGTGTTGGGGGGAGGCTGACAGGAAAATTCTTGGAGACTTGAGTGCTGAGTGCCTGGCCTTCACTGCAGGATTCCACAGGGCTGGGCGTAGTGACGGTGGAGAGGCCACATGGAGACACCAGGATCTGGGGAGAGACTAGGACACGGATGCTCAGCAGACAGAAAGACAAACGCAGCCCTGGTAACAGGCTCCCTGGCATAATTAAAAACCGAGCCTGTTCAGCTAGAGAAGAATTCATCTGAAAATACTTTGGGGGCTTCCAAGGGTTGACTGCATCTATTAAGCAGGCTTTCTGGCCACCAAGCCTATAAATATTGATTTCTAGATAATGTTGAGATCTTCCAAAAGCAATAGCATAGGCTAGATCAAGGCCCAGAGTCTCAGACTCTGACCCCATCCTTGTCCATCCCACCAGCAGGTGCCAAATCCTAAGCCTGTTCACACCAGCAAACCACAGACAGTTCAGCCATCCCCCAAATCCTGTTGATCATGAGAGCTGTCATAGAATGGTCAACAAAATCCACAAGCATTTAAATCACTTCTCATCTTAAACTCCATTCAGCATGTCTGAAGGGGAGAGATTAAGTTAAAAGTGAAGGGATAGTCTTGGAAAGCCTCCCTACTGTGCCCTTTCCAAAGACTTAATCAAGATTTATTAAGTTTTAATTACATGTGGAGCGCATAGCTGGATTCTCTGATGAATACAAAACAAGTAACAGGCATGGTCAACCTTGAGAGCATCCTCTCTGTGTAAGGACAATTAGGCTTGGGACAGCACTTAAATCCAGATCTCCCACTTACTGTGAAATTCAGGCCCTAGATTTGTGGACAAATGAGTAAAAAATCTAGGGCTCAAAGAAAAATCTATGAAACTGTAGTAATCACCGTCACTGTTCTGTGAGGGATAAAGTGGTAACTGTGTGAAAGCTATTAACACAGCGTTGGTGCAGGCTGGGCGCCTGGTCGATGTTGGGTGATCCGTGGCTACATGGATGAAGACTTGCACTGCTGAGCTTACTATCTAGTTGGAAAACCGAGAAAAATAGAAGTAAAACCACAAGAAAAGATGATTAGAGTTTGCACTGACAGTCACATGAACTACATACTTGCAAAATGAGTAGAATGGAGGAGAACAGCATGATTCAGGAAGCACATTTGCCCAAGACACTTGTGGAGAAAGGAAAACTCAATGGGGCCTGAAAAACAGGCATGTCTTGGATCAGTGGGTACAGCAAGAGAGAAGCAGCAGCAGGCAGAAGAACTACTGTGAACAGAAACACAAGGCAACCAGGAAGGGTGGGACAGCATCCACCTCTGTCCACTCGCAAGCCTTGCATGGCCATCACAACTAGATCCTTAGTGAGACCTCTGCACTCTTGGCCTCTAGCTACAAGCCGAGCCCCAGGCCTCATCACGCTCAAATGGCCCGTACCCGAGACCCCACATTGGCCTTTCCCTCAATCCCTCTTCAGAATCTCCAGCAGAGCCAGAGCCTCAAGGCAGAACATCCACAGGCATCCACATTCCAGCAACCGGGCTTCCTCCACCTCAATGTCTGATGTTCTCCAAGGGAAAGGTTGCCCTTTCTCCTCTTCAGTATGGGTAAGGCCAATCCGCCAAGAGAGATGACACCTAAAGAGAGGAAGTAACTTGCTAAAGATCACAAAGCTGGAAATGATGAAGTCAGAATCTGAATTCAGCCTCCACTGGCTCAAAGGCCTGCTCTGAAAGTGTTAAATGCTGAAACTGATTAAGTGGGAAGAAGTAAGTTCTATTGTAAATCCCTCTTCTACCTACATCCATGCAAGCTGGAGTGGTGATTTGTAAGATATGAAGGGCAAATAAATAAATGAAAATTATGTGCAAATGGAAACGCAGAGAGGTGTGGAGGGAAAGAATTTGATACACACAAGAGGTTTGGTGAAAGGGTTGTGTGATATCGTTACTTAATGTTATTATCATTCATTACTGATGCTTCACAGCCCTAAATTTTATATTTATTTGTGGCTTTTTAAAAACAGTCTCTTTTTTATATGAAAGTCATGCTGACAAAACAAGATTGATTAAAGTTTCTAATTATCTGTCATCACAGCATGACCAGTGGAAAATGAAATGCATTTTCTTGTTTCTTCCAGCAAAAATTGAGAGCTCACTAATGCAAGACACAAAGCTCTGCTGGTTCACTCTAGGCTCAGTAAAACCCTGCATAGCAGGACAATAAAAATGGGTGAGCAAAGTCCCACAGCCCCCAGCCATGCTAGTTTTCCACTGAAAAGACAATCAACTAAGGACAAAAGTAAAGACCCCAAATTGAGTGAAATTCCATGTGAGTAGATTATTTACAGCAATGCTAGCTTCTATAACAAATACCTTAAATTACGAGTGGCTTAACACAAAATAAATGTAATTCTTATGCAAGCAAGGCAAATTCAGGTGTTCCTGGTAGGTCAGAAGCCTTCCACCAAGTGACTCAGGGATTCAGTCTCCTGACTGGTGGGTCAGCCCATCCTCTCAGGACCCAGAGTCTTCTCAATCCATCCAGAGAATGGGCAAGGGACGGTGGAAAGGTTCCCCACTTTTTAATCTCTCTAGTCTTTAAGGGGAACTTTACTCAATGGTTCTTTGGCAGGAATCAGTCACATAGACATCAGCAGTACTAGGTAACCATGTCCCAGTAAAATTCTCTTCTCTGGAAGAGCACAGACTTTTGGTGGACAGTCGGGGATGATGTCACCGTTGCTTCTTTTGGCCACCAGTATCTGTGTGCACCTTCTTTCCCACACAGAATATACTCCCGCTGTCATCAGGAGAGACAACCCAGAGTCTTACTGGATATTGCTCCCAGTGCAACCAGAACAGAATGATGACAGCTGGTTTAGAACCATGGTCAGTGATGTGCACTGTGGTATGGTAAGTTTTTCATTTAACAAAAGAAGTCACCTGCCCTCCTTACCCCTTAATGCACCTAGTGTTGTGGAAGTGGCAACAGAGAACCACAAAAACCAGAAATAACAAAAAGCACCTCCCTTCTTCTTTTTGCGACAGGGAAACTCAGCATAACACTGGTAACATCCTGTCTAACTTCTCCCCCTGGAGCTGAGGGCTTCGAGGTATTTAGTATGCCTTCCAAGTTATTATAGACAACATGTATTTTTTTCCTTTCTTTTCTAAAATGTTCATTTTTAGTGTGTGCATGTGCATGCAGTACTGGTGACAGAGCCCAGGGCCTCATACATGCTAGGCAAGTACCCTCCCACTGAGTTACACCATCAGTCCTTTTTAATTTGTTTTGAGACAGGGTCTTGCTAAATTGCCCAGGTTGGTCTCAAACTTGTGAACCTCCTGCCTCAACCTCCCAAGTAGCTGTGATTACAGGCATGTGCCACCATATGAGACCCCTATTACAGACAACATCTTTTTAGTTGGCAAATTGTAATTGTAAATTTATGGGAGAAAAAGTGATGTCGTGGCCTATGTCTACGGTGTGGGTGACTGAACCACAACACGCCACATACCCATGCCCTCCAATCCTTGCCCCTCCTCATGCCTACCTGAGCCTGCCGCCTTCACAGACTCTGTGCACCACCTTTCTGTTCTCTGATTCTCAGAGTTTGATCTCCTGGATCCTCCATGTAAGGAGAACACACCGCCATAGTCTTTCTGTGCCCAGCTTATTTCAGTCAGCATAGTGCCCCGCCAGAGTCCTTCCTGTCTTCGCTGGGTCCATGTGTGCCCACCAAATAACACAGGTCTGCACTTTTCAGCCTCCATGGTCAGCATCCTAACAACCCGCCCCCCCTCCCAACCCTGCCAGGTTGTGCGCCAGGCTCCTCCTAAAGGAAGCACTCCCCGTCAGGTACCTGTAGAAGCAAGCCTGCTTCCACTCTAATGACTCCCAACTGTGTCCCCAGGTGATAGAAAAATAAAGTCATTCTAGAGATGCTCTGTGTATTGGCAGGCTAAATTTAAAGACTGCCACACAGTGATTTTTATTACTTCTTAAAAACAAGGAACAATGAAACTGTAAGTGTATGGTTTTGTACTTTCATATGCATCCAGGACTGATTATCAACAAATGTGATCCACTTGGTCAAACATCCCAGGCTACATGGGTCCCTATCTTCCCTTCAGAGTAGTCTCATACAGCCACTATTTGCATTCTAACTATGTTCCTGCCCAAAACCCATGTTTAGCACCTGCAGGACTCTTTTGACTTTCTTTACTGTGGCAAAGCTTACAATGGATGATCAGAGTACCATGTGGGTAAAGAATATGGTACTGTGAATACTGCTGCAGTGGGCACGGAAGTGCGGGTGTCCCTTTGATGCAATGGCCTCATTTCTGTGGCTATGCACCCAGTAGTGGGGCTGCTGAGTTAGATGGCACATCGGCTTTCCATCTTTTGAGGAACCTCCATGCTGTGTCCACAGTGGCTCTACTAACTGACATCCCACCAATAATAGCATGTGCAAGAGCTGCCTTCCTCCACACCCTTGCTAGTACCCATTACTTTTGCCACTCTAACCAGGGGGAGATGGGATCTCATTGTGATCTTGCATATCCCTGATCACTGGTGAAGGAGAATATTTTTATATACTTGTTGGTCATTTGTTTGACTTATTTTGAGAAGTGTCTATTCAGATCATTTGCCCATTTTTTAATTGGATTTGGGATTTTTGTTGTTGAGTAAAATTTATAAACACTTCAATGGGGTACATTTCATCAGAGACACACAGATAATCTGTGCATAAGGATCACAAATAGTGTGTTAGAAAAACAAGCATCCCCGTGGGAACTTGGGGAGATATACATTTATCATTTCATAAGAAGGATTTAAAGAATGATATAATATATACTTGTAAACTCTCACCCAGTCTAAGAAAGACAGCCTTTATTTTAGTTAACTTTTTCACCTAAAATGCCCTACAAGAATAATGTAAAGGAGAAAAGTGTATTTGGGACTCACAGTTTCAGAAGTCTCCGTCCATGGTCAGCCGACTCCACTGCTCTGGCCTGAGGTGAATCAGAACGTCATGTGGGAAGTGCCCAGAAGAGAAAAGCTGCTCAGCTTGTGGTGCGGTCGGAAGGGGGAGAAGGGTTACAAGGAAGATGTACCCTTCCAGGGCAGCCCCCAGTGATGCACCTCCTCCAGTTATACCCCACCTGTCCAGTTACCACCCAGTTAGCCCATTCAAATTATGATGGACTGATTGGGTTACAGCTCTTACAATCCTTTTACCTCTGAGTATTCCTGCATTAACAGCAACTTCTGGGGGACATCTCACGTCCAAACCATAACAGCCTGCCACTTGAATTTGAAGGTCCCCTTCCCTCCTGTCCAGCATCATACCCACCTCAGGGTCAGTAACGCTGTCCACCTGGGGTTTACCTTTCTCAGTTATCTCTATACATCTCTGCACTCTAACTACATAGGTATTAAAGTGATACATAGCATCATCTTGTTTCTTCTTGAAACTTAAATGACACACTGTAGCCATCCTTGTGTGACTTCTTTCATTAATTCTTGTATTTGTAAGACTTACCCACTTTGACACAGGTAGCTATAGTTCATCCATTTTTAACTTTCCTGGGGTGAGCCACTGTGTGAATACATCTTTTCATTGACATATTGATCCATCTGTTTTCCTGCTGTTGGATATTCAGTTTCTTTCCAAGATGTCACAATTGTAACCCTATCTGCCCTGACCATTTTTGCACTGGCCTCCTTATGCCCTCTGTGTACTTTAGGAGTCTGGTGTGTGTTCTGCTTATCCAACCAGGGACAAGACCTGTGCTCTAGCTTAGCAGTTCTCAAAATGTGGCCCCTGGGCCAGCAGACCTACCAAGCTCAGGAAAAGAAAGGCACTTTACGAGGCCTACCCCAGATTTACTAAATCAGAAACTGAGTGGAGGTGGTTCCAGGGCTGGGCAGCCATATTTTAAGCTTCCCATTTTTTTGGAAGACTGATGTGCACTGACATTTGAGAAGTACTGTTCTAGTCTAGTGTAATGAGGCCCCTTGTTTTACATGCCTTAAAACCCAGATCAAAGTTTCCAAAATATCTGTGCAACAGGCTGCAACTCTCAAACAAATGCAGAAGCTCCCACTGACTGCTTCAAAGCACCCTGAATTTTAATGAAATACAGCAAGGTGTGAAGAAGAGCTTTGAAAATCATAAAGCAGATACAAATTAGTGATAATGAATGTGGCAAGTTTGTTTTAAAGCATAGTTGTGTTACATTATAGGTCATGACTGGTGCATCTGAAGACAACAGCTGGAGAACAGAGACACCAGGGCATAAAGTCGTCCTTGTCAAGTGTTAAAAAAAAAAAAAAAATCAAAAAGCATCTGAGGCATTAAATATGTTTCCTAACGGGCTTCAGTGTCATCACCCACATGGCTCTGAATTGTTTTCTTCTGTGTTCTTGGTTTGGGCTGTCTGAACTCCTTAAAATTCCTTGCTCTTGAAACAAACAAACAAATAAACAGAAAGGTAAATCTCAGAGCTTGCTGATAAGGTCTGGCAGCTCCCTGGAGTAAGGCAGAGCAATGAGTCAGACACCAGGGAAGGGCACCCGCCTTGTGAGTAGCAGAAGGTCAATGTGCCAGGTCAACGTGCCAGGCATGGCCTGGTGCCAAGGAGCTCAGCAATTTCTCACAATTCAGAAGACACCTGATGCCGTGGTCTTCCATGGAACTGGAGTGTCCCAGTACAAATGATAAGCACAGCTTCAGGCCATATTATCAGAACACGGATAGAGAAATCCAAGGCTTGACAATAGTTTTCATGTGGGAATAGGGACTGGTCAAAGGACCAGACAGGATCTGTCAAGAGTAAAGAAGTCTCCCATTTCTGCTAAGGGACTAGGGTTGCTAAAAGGACCAGAGATAAGGAAGGTCAAGTCTAGAAGAGTGGATGGGGGAATCGAGCACAGGAATTCCACTAGCATAGGAGGGATGGTGTGACTCTGGATCAAGCAGGAACCAGGGAGGTGACCGGGAGCATCCCTGAAAGGGTCAAAGCTTCTAGAAGACAGCTCCAAAGCAAGTCCTTGGAGGGAAGATGTTAGGTCAGGAATGTGTGCGGGTGGGAACATTACCAAGGACAGACAGGAGAAGAAGGCAGACCATGGGAAATGAGGAGGGAGCAACAGAGGAGAGAGGAGGTAAAATAGTCAGACCCCGGATCCGGATCCGTCGGCCTCAGCTCCTTTCCCAGGGGACTCATTAATAGAGTGGTCCAAAGCCCCTCCCTCAGGGACCAGGGAAATGGTGAGGGCCTGGCTAATGGGCCTCCAGAGCTCAGGTTCCAGGGAAGGACTGGAGCCAGAGAAGAGGTACTCCATGTCCCATCAGGCTGATCAAGCTGGGGGCAGCCGGTCAGAGCAGGAGCCAGGCTCAGACCACAGTGCATCACTGTGCAAGGCGACTGCAGGAAGCCTGGAGCAGACACAGGATGGGAATGGGAGGGGGTGGGCAAGCTGAGAATGAGAAGCCAGAAAGACCACTGCCAAAGCCAGAGTCCTCAAGGTGAGAGCCAGACAGGACAGATACTATCCTCTGGAGACATGCACTCAATGTGGAAGGAAGGAATGGCTGTGTGATAAATATCCAGGGCTCAGTGACAGGAGAGAATAGAGAGTCCTTATAAGTCTTCCTGCCCTGCAGGCTGACTGTGGCTCTCAAGTAATCCAGACGATATTGGACCTAGAAAATTGGATACTGCTGAGAAGTCTGACAAGACTAGAAATGCCAGGGCGTCTTTCTCTGAGCCCTAAATAAACAAAGGTCTAACTGGCAAAGCAGGCTCTCACTCATTTGCAAGGCTAATTTATGCAAATCAACGAGGGGCCAGAGGTAGATTTTATTACCCAACCCTCAGCCACTTTCCACCACGACTGCACCAGAATCTTTGGGCTGCTCTGTTTGTTGAACTGAACTGAACTCACAGAAGCTGAATGTGTGTGGAGAACTCTGAGTGCCAGGTCATGTGCTCAGCCTCAGGGAGAACAAGGATGAGTCGGAACTAGCCCCTCACCTGGAGGAGCAGGGCACTGAGCAGGAGAGACGAGTTCCACATAGAGCACTCCCAGTTCATTCACCTGGTCAACCAGGAAGCATTTACAGGAAGGTTGGTCTTCTTCCCACCCCCACACGTAAGGAGCTCAAAACAATTTCACCAAAATGCCACACAGACATTTGAAAGCAGGGCAATTGCAAAAGGCATATTTATTTCTACTCTGGAAGTTAGTGAAACCTTTTTGCTTAAGAACAAAACTGATCATTAAGTTGAGCGCATTATAAACTAGATTTGGTTAATGAAATACTAAGAGAGTATCTAACAATTGCATTTTTACCCTGCGCCCTGGACTGGCCCTGGCCCTGGCCCTCTAATCTTCTCCATGACTCAGACTTAGGTTATAAATGTAGGCCCAGAAATGGGAAGACGTTTTGTTCCCTGGGGGGAGAAAAACAAAAGTTTGTTTTGTCAATTCACAGCATTATCTTTAGTGTAGTTCTCTAAAAGCATGCTTAAATTAAAGAGCAATTCTGTGTGGCATTAAGCCAATGGGTATGTGATGGCTGACACGCATTTGCTTCCCATACACATTGCCTAGGTCTCTTGTAGCTATGACAAGAAGCCATGTGAGAACCAAACTGTGTGTCTGGGGCCATTGGGTAGCTGTGATCCCATGACTCTCACCTTCATTTCACAGTGAAACGAGGACATCTCAAACAGGCAGAAATGATGCACACCCTGGGGTCAGATTTCTGTGCTTCCAAATCCTACAACTGGCTGTCCCCTTGATTCTGAAGGGTGATGTATCCAATAAGTGCAGAGCTGCCCTGAGCAAGGCAGGGTGCACTCCAGCAGACAAACAGAGAGCCCAGGGTGGGTAAGGATCAGCTTCCTGAAGTTGCTATAACAAATAACCACAAGCTCTACATCAAAAACAGAAGAAGTTTATTCAGTCTGGGTTCTGGAGGCCACAAGTCCCCAGCAGTGCCACCGAGCAATGTCAGGTTACTTGCTCGCTCTGGAGGCTCTAGAGGAAGACTGCTCTTCTCTCCCAGCTCTGACAGTGGCGGGCTTCTCCTGTCCTGTGTCTGGGTGGCTCCAGTCCCGGCCTCCACCTTCGCGGCATCTTCTCCTCTATGTCGACTCTCCCTCTGCTTCTCTCCGGTAAGAATGCACGTGTCCACATCCGACCCAATGAGACACTCTGAGATCCTCTCAAGATCTTCAGCCACATCTGCAAAGACCCAATTTCTCAATGAGGAAGGAGTTACAGTTTTGGGGAGGTAAGTCTGACAACCGTGGGCACCCATATTCTGCCTGTCACTAGGGTCCCCTTTGAGATGAGGCTGATGTTGGGACTTCACCAAAAGTCAAGACTCTTGCTTGGCTTCTTCGCTTTCTCTGCCCTGCTTCTGCTGCACCATCATCACTTTCTCCTGGGTGCACATCCTCAGTCAATCATCTCCTGTCTCCAAATTAATTTGGGGGCAACACAACCTAAGACAGTCTCACAGAAGAGGAGGATAATAAATTTATCTTGTGTTGTTTTAAGCCATCAAATTGGTTGTGATTGGTTACAGCAGCAATTTGAAATAAATACACCTGGAGCATAGTTTACTGCAGGGTTTATTGTTCCTTCTCCATGTTGACTATAGAAAGCCTCAGAAGAATATAAACTCTGGGGTAGTTTTTGGTCTGGTGCATCTGGGTGAGGCTGCAGTAGCTCAAGGATAATCAGCTGAAGAAGTTATGGGTTCTAGGGGTCAGGAAGGAAGCTCACAAAACCTAGAGGAAGCCACACAACCAAAACAGGGCTGCAGGCAGAGCGCCAATGTCACTGGCTACAGGTGCTTCTCCCCGCACCCCCAGGGCCCAGGTCTGCCTGACCATAGAAAGCTCAGCACTGTAGGACTCAGCACCTGTGTCCCCAGCATCAGGATACTCCATGTCAAATGCACCTGCTTTGGGGTATACGCTGTGTTTCACAACAGCTTGTACCAGGCTGGGCTCCTGCCATCTCTCCAGACTGTCCTGTTTCAGGACCAGAAAATGTCACACCTTGGACTCATTTTCAAGGTACTGTATCAAAATACCATAACCTGGTGGCTTAAACAACAGAAATGTACTGCCTTCAGTTCTGGAGGCTGGATATCCAAGACCATGTGTTGGCAGAAGTGGTGTCTTCTGAGGACCATGAGGAAGAACGGGCTCCATTCTCCCATTTTTTGAAGTCTCTCCCTCAGCTTCAGACAGCTCCTGGCAATCGTTAGTGTTCCTGAGCTTGCAGACTCTGGCTTCATCTTCACACAGGGCTCTCCCATGCTTCCAACCCCAGGGTGGGCGTCATTTCTACCTGTTTTCATAAGGCCCCCATGGGGTTGTAGCAGGCACCATCCTACTCCAGCGAGACTCCACCTTTACCATTCCGTTGGCAACCAGCCTGTTCTCAAATATGTTCACCTTCTGGGTTTGGGGGCCAGAATTCAACCTATAGATTTGGAGGTTATATGACCTAACAGAAGAGGGCCCAAGGGTTTGTTCTCCTGGCATATCTCCTTGGTGCTGTCCGTCTTGGTTTTTGTCCTCCCCAGCTCTGGACACTCTGCCTGTCCTTCTGACTTGGGGAAGCCCTGCCATTTGGGGTGGGGTACACAGGTGCAAACTGCTTCCCTGGCCCGCCACCAACAGACTATGGCCTTCCCCTTGGGTGCCTTTTTCTGATATTGACCTGGAAAGCGTCTCAGCACTTGACAGCCATCAAGCCAGAACGGTGTAGACATCTGGTAAGTAATCATTCAGTAAATTAACTGATGAACCACCGTCCAACAGGTGGGATGCACCTCCAGCTTCTGACCTACCCAGTCTGCCACAGGGAGATGCCTCTAAGATGCACTCAGCTACATCCTCAAACACAACATGATCCCACAGTGAGACCCTGGAACTATGGCTAATAATCCATAATTTTGTAACTCCCACCCTGCATACTCAGGTTACATGATGTGGCAAAGAAAGAAACACACACGGCTTTCTGATAAGCCAATAAAGAAATAAACTCACACCAGGTCCCCAACTGTTGTCAATATTCCAGTTAAGGAAAACAGACCCTGTCTCCTCAAAGTTTCCAAGGTTGGAGGTGGAAATAAACAGGAGAAAATAGCTGATTTTCTCCATGAATCATGGAAATAGACATGCCTGTAATCCCAGCTGCCCAGCAAGCTGAGGAAGGAGAGTCACAAGTTCAAGACCAGCCTGGGCAACTTAACAAGACCCTGTCTCAAAATAATTTTTTAAAAAGGGCTTGGGTGTTGCTCAGTGTTAGAGACCTTGCTTTGCATGCAGAAGACCCTAGATTCCACATACTGCAAAATATCGAGCAAGAAATCCTCTGATGCAGGTCCCTGCTGTGGAAGAGAAGGACACAGAGATGTGCTCTAGGTGCCAGCACTCCTGGAGAAGGTGTTCAGAGGCAGACTCCCTGGGATCTTCATTCTCTTATTCAATGAACTGAATGAGCCACCAGGACTTGGAACTCTAATGGGCAAAGCACTCAGGAGAAGGACGACAGGTACTGCCAGGTACTACACCAAGAGGGAAGAGAAGTAACCCAGGGTAAAAAAAAAAAAAAAAAAAAAAAAAAAAAAAAAAAAAAAAAAAAAAACAGTGCTAACAGGTAGATCTCTCTGAATTCTCATGCGTTCCCTCTGCCACCCTCTGCCCCAGAATGGACTCTGAAACACAATGCTCTGGAAGTCCATGGGTGAGCACATCCCATTACTCAAGCTCCCCAAACTGGATGCTTGTCGGATTAGAGCCAGCCCCCACCACTGGGCATTCCTAGTTTCAGGTTGCTGAGTTTTTGGTTCATAAAAAGATACTGAGAAAAATTATTCCAGGACCTCAGAAGGGTTCCCCAGGACTCTTAGGAATTGACCAAAACTTAAAAAAAAAAAAAAAAACACTCTAAGATAAAATGAAGTCAAGAGCTATTCCTGAAAGGAGCCCAGAAGATTGAGAGTTCAGGGGAGTGAGGATTTGGGGAAGTCTTCACAAGTCATGCTTTGAAGAATGGCTCTTTTTGGGTGGTAGTGGAATGTCACAAAGGACACATCTTAAGAAAATAAATGGCACTGTGTAGGGGAAGGATGGGGCAGAAAGAAGACGATTCGAAGATGAGTCAGGAAGTGTCAAAAATACAGAGGAAGTGGGGCTGTGTCTTAGCTCTTGGCTTGTCCATGAGCCACACCTTACACACAAAACTACAGAAGTGCAACACCCTCCATATGCAGCATTCTCCCTGAGCGCTTCACCTGAGCCTCTCCTCATACCTGATTCTAGTCACTCCTCTGAGCCAACCGGGGGACCGTCCCCAGGCTCCTGCCTTGTTGTGATGCATGCCTCCAACCTCAGCAGTTCTTCATAAAAATTCGAATTAATTGGCCTCAATCTGCCTTGGAAATGTCCCTCCTGGTTTAACTTGGCCCCAAGGCCAGGCTCTCTAGACCCACCCAAGTGAGGAGCAGGCCTCTGGGGCCACACCAAGCCCAGCTGCTGCCCGTCTTCATATTCTCCCCAGTCCCTGCCTTCAATGGTTGTCCCTGCAGCTCACATTCTAAAGGCTCATTATCTGCAGTTTTTAATAGAGATGCAAATCTAGATTATACAAAGCAGGGGTAAAAATAGAATGCCTCGGCCTATGGAATAAAGCAGGGAGAGTGTGTGTGTGTGTGCACGTGCGCACACACACGCTAGTCTGTGAAATGCCTGTTTGTAAACTAGAGTCCTTCAAGCTGTGAATCATACTGGCCTAGAAATGGCACCCCTTTTCTGTGATAGCGGGATAGGGTCAGTGGATAGGGCTGTCACGAGCCTGTTGAGGAGCTGCAGCCCTGCAGGGTGAAGCACATGGTCACTTCCACCTGTCACTAATTTCCCTGGTGAGCAGCAGCCCTCTTAATCGGGAAAGACCTTGGAAGGTTCAGCTTTTTCTCTCCAGATTCAGATGAGCTCAGGGTGGCTGCAGAGCATGACAGGAGCACCAGCCAGCCAGCCTGCTGCCCCTGCCTGAGCGTGGGTCACTGAACCTGAGTTCAATGTTCCTTGGTCCGAAGAGAAGTGTCTGGCTCTCTTTTTTTCTCTTTTCCCTTCTCCCTAAAGAGCGGTGTGATCACTTTATGCCAAGCCACTCAAGGATAATTCAGACTGTCAGGCAACCCTTGTGCTTGCCCATTATCTGACTGTTCTGGGCTCACTTCATATTTAGGAGTGGCGAGATATAATGTAACACGATTTGAAATACTGTAAAGCAATAACCAAAGTAACACAGTTTGACATCTTGAATCTCAGAGGAGACGCACACTGGCTACACTGTATTTCCACTTCCCTGGCCCCTGCTACTTGATATTATTTGACTTTTTAGAGGATTATCTGTTTTTAAATGAAATTAGGAGGGTGAGGTGTTGGCAAAGAAAATTCCTCATGCTTGAGAATAGAAGAATGATCCGCAGCATATCAATCCTCAAATGGAGATCTCCAGGGGAACACCCTGGCCTTCGTAGATGATATGACACAGACTTTGAATAGCCCATGCCCACCAGTGTCACTTGGTGAGACATACTGGCCCTTTATGGGAGCCTCAAAGTTCTTTGTACATCAACTCATTCAATCAAATGACAATTACCTATTGTTCACCTACTGTGCATAAGGCTCTAGGAGGAAATAGTTGGTGTGCAAATTGGAAATCAGAAACATTGAGGTGGAACCCACCAGTCAGATTAGAGCAAGTGTGGTTTAAAGCTTGAAGAATATTCTGGATCAAGCACCAGGCTCATTGCCCACTTGGTTTGTTTATTCTTTACACGAGCCAAAAGACAGGATGTGGGGCCAAGTGGAGAGCAGCTGCCTGAGCCTCAGCACTGCAGAGCTCAGAAACCAAGAGAATTCGCAGCCTCAGCACTGAGGCCCAGATTTGGCACAGAACCCGTTCCATGGGAAAGAGCAAATTCTTGAAAACAAAACAAAACGAAAAACCCACGATCCTCCCTCTTTCTCATATTATTACCCAATCCATCTATTTTTTTTTTTTCCACTGCAAACAGTTTAATCCAGCAGCTCCTGGTCGGTCCATTTTCTTACCTTTGGTGCTCACGTGAGGCCCCTGCATTCCACCTCCTATCTCCTCAGCCCCACTCTGCCCTCTCTGCATGTGACCTCAAGTGTTGATCACTGTGCCCTTCCTATCACAGCCTCAGCACAGCCGGCTATCCCTCCCCTCCCATATTTCAGACTGCTTGTCCTTGGTCTCCCTTGGGACTGTTTGTTCTCTCCCCAAAGTTCTGCCCTTGGATCTTCTCTTTGTTCCACATGCTAGGGCACATACAGCCAGGTCCCCCTGAGCAGCTGCTGCCCTTGGATGTGAGACCCCTAAATCCCAACCTTCGTACAAACTTGACTCCCAGTTTCCAGGAGTGGGGTTCTGGCTGCCTATTGGGCAGCCCTGGGTACCTGGTCTCTTTCTGTCCTCCTAACAGACATATATAATGGAGGCTTCCAAGCACTAGATGGGGTTGTCCCCTCTGGGGTGTCCTGACCACAGCAGTGAGCCGCGTTGAACTGTTTGTGCATCTCAACACCATTCTCAGCTATGGATTGTCAACCTTGAGCTCCATCCTCCTGCAGAGTCCCACCCACAGTCTCCACATTCTGTCCTCAAATATCACCTCCCTGTTCAAGGAGTCACACAGCCTCTATGCTTCCTCTATCTCGTCACTCCTCAAATTCGGTTCTAGGGCATGGATGTGGTTTGTCTCCCAAAGATTCGTGTGCCTTCCTTGAGCTGAGCATCCAAGGTGGTAGTGTCAAGAGGTGGAGCCCTACAGAGTGGGACCTCTTTAAAGCGGTTGATGCTTCTCTCACAGGTTGATGCTTCTCTCATGTCACAGGAGTCCCACGAGAGCAGGCTGGCCACTCTCCTCAATCTTTCTTGCTTCCTTGCTTGCACATGGGGCCCTTCCTCACACGGTCAGTTCTCTCCCACATCTCTGCCATGCTGCAAATCAGCCAGGGGTTTCCCCCAGGGTGCCAGCACCATGTTGTTTGGACATTCTAGACATGAGGATTGTGAACCAAATAAACCTCTTTATTTAATAAAACACCCACCCACACGTGTGTTGTTACAAAATGGACTTCATGTATTTTCCTCTTTGTTATCTACTTTTGTAGACTGTAAACTGCATGAGGGCAGGTACTCTGTTTTATAAGTTGACTTATTCTCAATACCTATTAGGGAATGGCGAGTGCTCTATGAATATGGTCAATAAGTGCTTGCTCATGACTCTCACACTTTACTTCAGCAGAGGTTCCCTTGAGCTCCACACTGATTTTCTTGTTGCCTCTTGATGAACCACAGATAAGTCAGACATCACATCCAAATCCCAGTCCTGATTTCCTGTTGGAAGACATGCCACATGGAACCACAGCAGGGGTGCCATGTCTTCTCCTAATTCCAAGGGCTCCTACTGCCTGTCAGATCCTCAGCATAGCACTCAGGGCTCTACCCCACACTGTAGGGCTTATCTGCAGGGGACACTGGTGATGGTCTCCCCCTTCTCAGGGACCCTCCTCACCCCATCATGCTCGTCATTCTGCTAACCTCCGCCTCACACTCCTTCAGTCTTGAATCTTCTTCCACCCTTTCCTACCTGCAGGACCTCAGCTCATTTCCAAGCTACTGTAAATGTCATTGTCCCATAAATTCTGTGAAAGCCAAGCCTCTTTCCATAAACTTCAAACGTTTGTGGACATGTTGTATTTTATGACTTGAGCAGCTGAACTGACCCTGTGCTACATTTAGCATGTGCTGGTCTTTATATTTGGAGGCTAAACACACACCATGCAAACCAGATATGGCCATGCAAACCAGACACAGCCATTCTCAGAATCTATGGGGGGGGTTGGTCCCAGGCACCCGCGAATACCAAAGTCAGAGGATGCTAGAGTCCCTGATGGCAAAGAGTTCCAGGTTTGCATTGAGCCTACACACATCCTCCCCTGTGTTTTGAATCACCTCTGGGTTGCTCATAATGCCTGGTACAATGTAAATAGTGGTGACACTATATTGTTTAGGAAATAACAAGAGGAAAGCCTCCACGTGTTCAATACAGATGCTTTCTTTTTCTAAATATTCATTGAATTCAAGTTGTGGACCCACAGATTCAGAGGGCCAAATGTGAAGTTATTATTCTTACTTCTGCAGAGTAAGAAGCCAAACTTCATTGCATGGACTTATACTTTACCCAGGTTCATGTGCCTTACTTGAGCTTAGCAGCCAGGGTGGCAGTGTCGAGAGGTGGAGCCCTAAAGAGTAGGACCTTTTTAAAGTGGTTGATGTTTCTCTCATAGGTGCGCTTCCTCATGGTCACAGGAGTCCCACAAGAGCAGGCTGGCCACCCTCCTTGTACTTTATGCCTTGCTGGCCAATAGGAGAGCTGCTAGGAAGCTCAGCCAGGTAAGACTGACACCAGAGCCTGTTTTTATTTAAAATATTATTTGGTATGCTCTCAAAAGGCAGAATTCCCACTTGATTTATCTTTAATGCTCCATATCTAGGCTACAGTAGACAATCAATAAGTGTTTGGTGATTGAAGGAGAGAGAATAGAAAATCATCAGACTTCCCAGGGTTCACAAGGGAAGCCAGGAGCCTCCTTGGTAATTTGGCTGAAGTAACTATTCAGTCAACATTGAATCAAATGTGAATTGAATTGAGTTACCCCAAGTAATAGAGCTAGATATGTCTCCCGAATTGAAGACAGAAAACTCCCTTCTATATGACTTTGCAACTTATCACTGTCAGAAAGGCTGAGCAGAGTGAGCTGGGCTGAGCCAGCACACACGGAAGAGTCTGGAAAATAATCAATTGAATTCAAACCTCCATACATCACAGATGTGTAGAGCCAGAAAGGACCTGGGAGGGCATCTGCTTCTCCTCCTTCATTTCACAGAAGAGGAAAACAAGGCCAGCAGGGGACGGGGCATCCCCAAGTCACCCAGGTTGGTGGGACTCCAGGGCAGGGGGCACTCTGGCCCCAGTCCATCTTTCCTCCACAAGCTTGTTCATTGCCAGAATGCAGCCTTCGCTTCCAAATACCCCCATATCATTCTCTTTCTTTCTAAGTAACTATTAGATAACTATCTAAGGCTTTTCTGTTACATAGCCTGTAATTGATGAGTATGATGTTTTTCTTTAAAAGGATTGTCTGATTATGTGTTTTGTTTAAATTTTTGCCAAAAAAAAAAAAAAATGGAGCAAGGGGTCATGTATAGCATCAGCCACCAAGCAAACGCTGTGTCTATGGATTTTCCACCTTCAGATGTGGAATGTGGCCTTTGTGGCCATCGACCCAGCAAAGCCATAACAGGTTCTCTCTGTTAAGATAGGGGGACCCCATCAAGCAGGGGCAGGGGTTGGAGTCCCAGGGTCAGATTAGAAGAGAACCGTGTTAAAACAGCTTATCAGCTAGGATGCTCTCAACTGCAGTTCACACAAGACACGGCTCAAAAATACAGGGAAGAGGCATCAGCTCGTGCAACTGGGACGTCCTGTGGGGGGGGGGGGGCGGAGTCCCCTGAGGTTTGCTCTGGCAGCACCTCCAGTACAGCCAGGGACTTGGGCTCACTTCTCTTGCCATCAAGGTTTTGAAGGGGAAAGGCATAGGCTGCCGTTCTCAGGGGTTCACTGCCCGCTGAAGGAGGCGCACATCAGAGCCCCTCACAGGAGCAGGAGTCTCTCCCTGCTGGACACTTCTTCACTGCTGCTCAGCCCCCAGCTTTGCAGGAACGAGAGGTGCACAGGAGCTTGAGAGCAGAGAAATGGCCCTCCGGGGTCTGGCATGGAGCTAGGCTTCCTCCTCAAAGAGGTGGGGATATCTGAACCCCTAAAGAAGGAATTAAAATTAGCCAGGGAAGTAAAAGGGAAGGGGAGCTAGTAAGAAGAGAAGCTGAAAATAGTCTGTGGGTCACAGTAGGGACTCAGGGTGTGCTCAATACCAACAGAATAAGCCGAAAGACGGAAGGAAAGAGACCAAGAAGCACTTGGCCCTGGCTATGTTTTGCATATGGAGTGTCCCCCAAAGGTTCCTGTTAAAGGCTTGGTCCCCAGTCTACGATGCTACCTAGAGGTGGGGGAACTTTTAATAGCCACAAAAGTATTCCCTTTAAAGGAGCTGCAGGACTCAGGTCTCTTCCTCTTCCTCTTTCCACTTCCCAGCCAGGAAATGAATGGCTTCCTCTGCTGTGCATTCTGGCCATGATACAATGCCTCCATGCAGCCCAAGGCAGTGGCACCAGCCAACCACGGACTGAAACCTCCAAAATTCTGAGCCAAAATAAACCATTCCTTTTTTTAAGTTGATTATCTCAGGTGTTTTGTTACAGTAATAGAAAACACACCCCAGATGACAGAAGACCTTATACACAGAATGAGGAGACACCACCAAGATGAGGTATTGCTGTCTAGGGACTTAAAGGCAGATTTGAGGTTCTTAGCATATCAGACTTACAAGAGGACAGAGTCACATAGGTGGAATTTATAGAAGAAGAAAAGAAGATGGTAATGATCTGATCCCTGAAAAAGCAAAAAGAAAAGCCATATTTAAGACAGAAACATGGGAGGGAGCCCATGAAGGAAAAGAATAACAAATATCCGCAAGCAATAGTTGTTCCTGAAGATCAAGAGCATCTTAATCATGACTACTTAGGTATGCATGTTTTTATGGAGAAAGGATCCAAATTTTTGGTCAGAAACTGGAAGATGTCTGTGACCCCCAAATAGAGTAAAAATCACTAGAAAATTTTTCAGAAAGGAAGACACAGCAAACTAGTCACACAAAATGCTTCCACTGGGAAACATGAGTCACTGGACATCTTAAAAAGATCACGTCAATGATGGGGACAGGGGGAGCCCAAGGCTGTAGAGTGAACAGAAGATGAGGAAGCGGAAAGTCTTAGTCAGCTCTTCACCACTGTGACCAAAAGACCTGACAATCAATTAGAGGAGGAAAAGTTTATTTGGGACTCCTGGTTTCAGAGGCCTCAATCCATAGACAGTCGACTCCATTCCCTGAGACCTGAGGGGAGGCAGAACATCAGGCAGAAGGGTGTGGCCAAGGAGAGCTGCTCTGGACTTGGCAACAGGAAGCAGAGAGCTTTTCCCTCCCCAAGGATGACCCGCCTACAGTCTGCCTACAGTTACCACCCAGTTAGTTCCTACCAGTGGATTTAATGCACTGATTAGGTTAAGATCACCTCTGGAG